>NW_026913466.1:1367500-1410000 GCF_034315485.1 Pezoporus occidentalis
AAGAATTTGATGCAGAAACCATTTAAGCATGTATACAACCCATGGAGGGATTCATTTGACCTCATTATACTGCAATAAAGAAGAAATCCAGTTTGTTAAATATCACCGAACCGCATGCATTTCACATCAGATCATAAGAGTTATGCTTCAAAAGATTATTCCAGAAAGTGCTTGGGAAGACGAACGGGTTAACTTTGCTTGCCAGAAGGTGTTCTGACAAACACAGGAAAAGAAAGAGAGATGCAGCCCCCTTTAAGAGCAGAGCAACTGAAGAAAAAAGAGATTTATGCTTTTAATTAATGGCAATTAAACCATGCCTGTTGGCTTGGCCTATGGCAATTGTTCCCTGCAAAAAGGAGGCCGAGCTGGTGACAAGCATTTGAATCCGCTAAGTTCTGTCAAGGGAGCTGACTCTGCAGGCATCAAAACCAAACTAAATCAATAAAAGAATTAAACTTTTATAAATTGCATTTTGACAAGTATCAGATACCGTTAAGCTTTGATATTATGAATTCCTCGGAGGAGATGCAAACAAGAAGGGCCGCAGTTAGAGATCCAAACAATCAAAGAGGCTTGTTAACATGCGCTGTCAAATGCATCAGTGCTATTAATTACTACAAATTAATGTGACTCTCTCTTCCTCTGGTGATTGGAATAATAATCAGCTGGATTCATGGAATGAGCACAGAGAACATATGCAACACTGCCAAAAATAATAAGTTAGGAAACCAGGAGACATTTGCAATCTTTATGCTTACAGGCTTGATAATTTGCTTGTTGCTGGTGTGTCCTACTTTACACTACCCTTCTGATTGCTGGGAAGTGGCTCATCTGCATCCCAAATGGACACGCTCTCACTCCTTGGCTGCAGCAGCACTCTTCCTGATGACAAAGTCTTTCTCCTCTGTGGCAGAGATGAGGAGGCAGGAGGACACACAGCCACATGTCTCACCCTGGCTGGACAAGCAGCACTGTGGCCCTCACCATGGTCTCAGCCTGCTCCTCGCAGCCAGGGTTGCCCAGGGACCACTCTACAGCTTCAGCTCCTGCACCCCATGGGAAATCAGATGCTGGAAGTGAGAATGGTATATGTGTCACATGCAGAGGAGGTATGGAGGGAATAAAACTATGATGTATATATACTTGGCAAGCTCTAACCCTATTTCAGTAGTCCAAGGTAAAAGAAATGCGCTGCATTCTACTTCAGTGAAATACCATTCCTGGCACTAGCACAGAAGTGAGTCAGTCCAGTATTACCTTCCCATTAGAAGATTAACCATCCTCAGGCTTCGATTTCTTCCCACATTCCAACAGCAACGGCTTGCTACTGCAATAGCACACAACCAGTCATTTCCAGCCTTAACTGCCCCTTGCAAAGGGCACAGCAGAGCTCTGAGTATCTCTCACTCTGCTCTTCCATTTTGCCACCATCAGAAGATACAACACTACCTTTTTATAGTCTCTAAACTTCAAAAGGAGCCTTCTAGCTATGGTGGACTTGAGGCAAGTCCTGCATTTTTCCTCTATTCATGCAATGAGAAAAAAGTCCTGGTTGGAGACAGGCTTTTGGGAGCAAGGGAATCTGAGGTTCTGTGGCTTGGTGGTGAGTGATCACTCTAAACATAAAACGCCTTTACTAGGGCCTAACGCTCTGCCATGACAAAACCCACAGTAGTCTGTGATAGCCATAGAAAGAGCTGTCAGGCACCCTGGAACCAGGCAGTCAGGTTTGCCACGCAGAGGCTTAGCATGAAAGTCTCATGTGCTGCTGGTTGCTGCTTCTCTTCTCCCCAGTAGCTACAGCTTTGTCCATGGGGCCTTGTCTCCCCTTTCCACACCAAAGGGCTGTAACCCAGATTGCAAGGAGAGCTGCGGCAGCCAGCATAAATGCACACTGAAGTGGAGGAAACCCTGATTGTGGGGACACCCTCATCCTGCTGCTGCAGGGTCGAAGCACTGTGTTTGAAGCCAGAGATGAAGAGCTTGGGAGGAAGAGCAGGTGGGCAAGGGAGAGAGAAGAAACATGAAATTGATGGATGCCATTTTGCATTCCCTCAAACACTGTAAACTAAAACATACCCCAACCTGTGCCCAGGGAATGATGGGGATAGGCAGGGTGGCATGCTTCTTACAGCCCTGAAATGGAAATGGGAGCAGAGGGTTGGAGCAGGCCAGTTATGCCAGCACTGTGCAGTCAATTGGAAGCACTTCTTGGTCCTTTGGACCAGCATACTAGGATCAAAGTCTTCATCCCCAAATGCTTCTTTCTACAGACCAGCAAATCCAATTCCCTGGACGAGGTGGGTAGAACAGCAGGCTTATCAACCAAATAAGAGCTAACGAGGCAACCTCCATGGGCAACCTCCTGCCCAACCTCCATTCTGCAGGACACTGCTTTGTAAGAAGGGACATGTCTCAGACCCATACATGTGGCAAAGGTCTCTTATAGCCACATGTCACAGAAATGCAATACATCCACCTTGTACGCAGGAAGCAAAGGCCAAGCAGAGCCCCAACCTCTCTGCTGAAGAAGGTTCTTTGACAGGCTCCCACTAAGGCAGGATACCAGGCACCATGATAGACCTAACAGACAGTCTGTGAGTACAGTGAGATGGATTAACTTGACACCATCTGGCAGCAGTTTTTCATTTCTGACAATATTTAAAACTTAATTTGAGCTCAGGCAGTGATGAATAGGGCTCCGATCTCACCTGGCTTTGGTAACCTCCTGACCTAGGCACATCAAGTCATTTGTCTGAGGCTGTAGGTCCTGATATTTTATTGCTATGTCTAATCTAAATAGACTGCTGGACACTGCCCTTACTGCACCCTGGTAATCCTGGACTGATCCTGGTGAAGCAAGAGGGAAGCAATGACATCTATGCTGTCTTTCAGCAAACACATGACGGAAGCTGATCATGTTTAAGCATGTTCTCCCAGCTGACATCTGTAACAGATGATAGCCATGAAGCGCTACTGTTCCCCAACATCTAATAGCAAGAAGGCATTTATCACTACTATTGCAATTATATCTTTTAAAATCTGCCCTTTTTTTCCCCACTCTAATTACTGCTTAAGATTGCTCTAATGTGTGTATATATATAAAAGTATGCATGTATGTACACATACAGATGCTAGAGTCTATATAAATAAACAGTCCCTTCAGACAGAACAGCATGACAGCAAGAGCTTTCAGCTGAAAACATGATGTGAAAATGTAGCACGTCTTTTCTCTTTATGTTCTATGGCAAATGCAAAGGGAATTTATTGCTTCAAATATGTGCAATCATTTTTATCTGATTACCTGTTGATGCTCTATACATCTCTATGCTAGAGACAGTATGTTCTTTCCTGCAGAGATCCCAGTTTATTACAAGCACAATTCCATTCTTTCATATGTCTTTATGAATTCGAAGGAGCTGCTTAGAATTTGTCACTTATTTTTAACAATATAATTTTCTTTGGAAGAAGAATACTTGCTAAGCTTGACATGTGATATTTAATCACATATTGACCACTCCGTATTACTTTAATGCTTCCTGTCAGCACCAGTACAGCAGGCAGAGTTCAAGCAACACATTTGCCTGGAGTTCAGTGTTCATTTAAATCAAATTTGTCAGGTTTCAATTTTAAATGTAGTATTTTATTTTTATTAAACGCGAGTTAATAATGCCTTGTCAGGCCAAGGGCATGTTTTAATGTGAACAACTCAGATGGTAAGTGAAACTGGAGCCATAACGGCCCTCTAAGAGAGTCATACAATCATCTTAATGCCAGTGTCACAACCTAACACAAACACATGCAGGCTTTGTGTTCAGTTGTCTCAGGAAGCCCTTCAGATATATAAAACACCCTGACACAAATACACACACACACACACACACACCCCCTCTTAAAAGCACGTGTTCCTTGGTGTAAGAGCCTACAACACTTGCATACGTTACTTACAGCTTTCCACGTGCTTTCTCCTCTTCATAAGGCATCCTACTTGACTGGCAACAGAGCAGCCTGAGTTGCTAACACCGTCTATTCTCAGCTTCAGCTTTAATTTTCCATGATACTATCTATAGTGACTTGATTTTTTTTTCTTTCCTGACAATAGTTCTGCATTCAAGTGTACACATACGAACAAAGCTTTCCTATAGGGAAGGGCAGGCACAACAAGCATGTGCTTACCTAAATACATGCAACTGTACATCTGGGTGCATTAACATTAGACACACACATACACACATGTATATAAAACAGTTGTGCATTGCAAGCGTGTAGAGGAGTTCACCTATGCACACTACACACTGCATGATACCCACAAATGACAGGTGATCCTCTGCAATGTTTATCTTTATTCGAGTGAAGAGTTATCCCTCTTCTCATTCACAAAGACAAATGTAGGAATGAGCAGCTGCTGTATATTAGAGGGTAGGAGATGGATGAAGACTGATCCAACCTTCTAAATATACCATAAACTACAGCACTGTAAAGTAGTGTCACCGAGGGTGGTGAAGCATTGCATCTTTACCCAGCACTTCCCAGCAGTGGGACAAACTCAGGACCCAGGTCCCCATGCTGCAACTGCAGCCTCTGGGGCTGTGCTGGGGATGGGTAATGGCACATTATGTCTTTCACCTCTTAAATCACCTGCTCCGAAGGGGTGCAGGTCAGCCGTGGCAGAGCCATCCCCTATCTGACAGCTGTGCTGGGGCAGTCGTGGCCTGCATGGCCCATGCGTATGAGTGTCCCCATCAGCGGCTCCCAGTGTGACTGACACTAATTGGCACCCTTGTCAGCAGGCTTGTCGGAGAGGCTGAGGACCGGGCTGGCACAGAGGTGCACACACACTCCTCTTACCTGAAAGCCAGTTTCCCAGCCAGGGGATGGAGCCCATTATCCTGCACCCTACTTCCCAGGGATGCCGTGCTCTGCACTTCCCACAGCCACTAACACAGTTATGGCACAGGGTAATAACAGCAAAGGGAGGGAGGGAGGTCCACAGAGGTTAAGCAATATTTTCCAGTGACATTTGAGAGGAGACAATGTATTGCTGCTGTGGAGAGAGATGGCAAAGCTATTGGGAGGGTCAGAGCCAAGGAAGAGGGAGATTTCATGCTGAAAGTGCCTAGAGGGTTTACAAGACAGATCCAGGCACTCAAGGCACTTGTGGCCAATGCTGGTGACAGAGAGGACTGGCCTCATGGGATGGAGAAGACCCCAATAGTGTTTTAAAAAGCAAGAACTGGGTTTCTCCCCCAGTTTGCATCAGCCTCTGAACATGTCTCTCCTGCCCCTGGTCAGGGAGATAACATTGGTGCAGGGCAGCACTGCTTGTCGTTCACCACTCTCAGCTGAGCACAGGGAGTGCAGAGGAGCCCCAGTTCTAGGGGCAAGAGAGAGGCAAGCCAAGCGTATCTGAAATGGGGATATTTACTTTTCCTGTGCTCACCCGCATCATGCGAACACACAGCTGCAAGCAGAGGTATTGGGCTTTCCTTCCAAGCTTTCTTTCCTCTGCCAAAGGGCAGCAGAATAGACACCAAGGGCAGGTTGTGGGGTGCCCCCATGTACATGCAGACATAGGCGAACTTAAGTTTTCCACAGCCTTTTCTGGCAGGCAGGGGTATGGAAAAAGCCCCCCCAGAGATGAGCTCACCTAGCCAGTAGTTAAAGGCCACGTGGTGCACCTTTGGCATGTCTCATTGCACTTCACCTTTAATTGCATCTCTTTTAAAAGCTCCCCGTAGGTCATGCTGAAAACCTATGTTTTCCCAGCACTGCAATATCCAGCTAGTCCAGTTCAACTCCATGGCTTTCCCTAGCTCAGGGGTGCTTCAGTTGTAATGGATTTCACCAGTCAGAGTTTACTTCTCCTGAACTAACCTCCCCACCCAGTGCCACGCTCAGTGGGGGGTGAAAACACACCTGTGTCAGGCTCTAAAACCCTTCCGTGGGTTTTACCTGTCTGATCTCCAGGATGGTGTGAGGAGCCCTTGCTCAAGCTCAGGTCCATCATGGCCAGATTCTGGGAGCTGCTGGGAGGACCCTGATCCATGCTAGTGATTCAGCAGAGATGGGCCAATGCAGATCTCAGCTCAGGACCCTCTCAGAGATGGAGCTCAGAATCCTGCATCCTCCACAGGGAAAAGAAAGGGAAAGGATGTTGAAAGAGTTTGTACCTGAGAGCAGCAATGCACTGGGCAGGCTTGGATGGGGCTGCAGCTGCACTCATGGGCGATTGGGTTGTGGTGGGCAGCTGTCACTGCCAGCCAGGGCTGTGCTCGGGCACATGTAACAGTGCTCAGGTAGCAGTTTCTCAGGCTTCACTGCTGTGTGAAAGCCAAACCCAAGACCCCTTGGCAGGGTGAAAACACCTTATCACACAGCTCGACCCCATCCACCACCAGGAAAACACTTCCCACCATGTCTTCCTATGGAGAGAGATAAAATGCTCCCTAGAAAACTCATGTGCATTTATTGGCCGCTGTGTTCCCTCTGGAGGTCAGTGAAATTTTTCTAAGGGAGACATTGTATCTGTATTTCTAGCCCTTGATTGCCCCTCCTTGCCATGTGTCCTGCAGTACTGGATTAGTGCTTCCCATTGCTGAATGCCACACATCTGTCCTACTCCGACTCCCCAGATTTTTCTCAGCTCGACGCAATTAGAGCTAATGCTGTTACATCATCATAAAACTGGTGTAACAGAAAATCAGCTTGAAGAGGTTCACATCCATTTACATGTTCATTCAGACTGTCCACACATAATAAGGCTGCCTAGATTTTAATGATCAAAAATGCACATAGTTGCAATAAGGCATATATATTAGTTATAACTGTGCAGTTCAAACGTGAGCTAGTTTACATAAAAGTAATTAGAATCACAATTGACCTTTTGTAGAAATGTAGGGCTATGCTTAATTCTAGCCACCAGCATTCAAAACATTTATTTAATAATCCTACTTCCTAACTCATAATTATATCTTCTTTAAAAAGTCATTTTACAGCAAAGTGTAAAGGACTTGTATCCTGTGCAGTCGAGGAAGAGAAAGCTCTGTTCTTTATACAAACACACTCAAAAGCACAGGAAAATGGTCTAACATGCAAAATCAGAGTAAAAAAGCTATATGTTTATTTAAAAACTACATGAATTGCCACCAGGAAAGCAGTTATATTTACTCCTTACCTAAGAACGATCAAACAACATGCAGTCATGTGAGACTCCCACCTATTCATTTCTCTGTTTTTCTGCACTGTGTATTATTTTTTATACCACTCAGAGAAACCCCTTTCTTTAATGAAGAATACATACTTAAAGCAATGTGGCATCACTGCCTTCCATGATTTCTGGCACCCGGGGCTGAATCTTTCTCCCCTGCAAGGCAGCACGAGCCTCAGGGGTCAGGGAGAGGCAACAAAAGCATCAGCTGGATGTGCCACTGCAGGAGAAAAATGGGGAAAACTCCCTAGCAGTTTTATCTGCCCTTAAAGTCCACTTCTGTTATTTCTCAATTCCTTCTCCATGCCAGGATGCCTGGCAAGAGAATAGCTTGGAATTTGAGGGGTTGGTTTGGAGGGGTCCATCAGAGAGCAGGAATGTTTTGCATGAGCGGGGACAGCTGGGGCAAGCCCACCATTTGCAAACGTGCCTGTGGTTATGCTTTCAATAGGTGGCACTTATGAATAATAATATGCATAATCTATCTTGTGCCCAGGCAGGAGAGAAAACATAAGTGGACAAGCCTGAAGGCATGGCCGTCTATTAAAGGTTGCTTGGGAATTCTCAGCAGAGTTAGGGCAAAACTGTGCTGCTAAACATGGCTGGGGGATTTGCATGTTTAAGAAAACAGGACTAATTGAAAATCCCTCTCTTCTGGATGAGTGATTTACATTTCCTACAGAGGGTGAAATACAGTTCTGCCCTTTTGTTGTTTATTTTATTGCTTCCATTGCTAACTTTCCTTTTTATTAAAGAGCTACAACACAGACTGTCAGAAAAAGCCCAAATCCCCAGGCCACGCTATGCACCTGAAGTCTAAACCCTGCAGAAATACACAGTCCCGCTTTGTTCTGTGGCTTGTTCTGTGGCTGGTTGGAGACACCTTGAATGAAGTACCCAGGGCTCAGGATCTTAGTAATTAAACATAAAAATAATTAGGATTTTGGGAAAAAAAAAAAAACAAACACCAAAAAACACTCTCTCCTAGCTATTATTGCAAGTGTAACTGAGGTCTATTCCCTCACCAGCAATGAGGACAGTATATCATAAGGGAAAGACATATTTAACTTTAAAGTAGTCCAAGAAATAATGAGGCAAGCATCTTGGGCTTTTCCCAGAGAAATGCCCATCAGGCTCACCCTTATTTTCTATCTGTTTATATAATGCCCTAGCTGCTTTCTTTTAAAATAAAGAAAAATTGATGTTATTTAAAAAGAACAAGTACATGTTTAACTCGGGTGAATCCACTTCCTTTGCACTGCTAACCAGGGAGCAGTCACTGTCCAGATCCCCCGGGTTACTCCTGTTCCCTGGGGACCATGAGAAATGACCTCTATTCTCATGAAGGAAACCCAGCCCCAGGAACTGCTCCCACTGGCTCAGAAATAAGCCTGGTACAGAGCTGAGAAAGGAGGCTGCAAAATCCAGCATTTACCTGTGAGCTGCAGGAGAGGAGCAGACAAGGAGGAGCTCTTCCATAAGACATCAGCTTGCCTTCAACAGAAGCTCTATAGCTAGGGACACCATAAACATGATGTTCGTTAGAAATGAGTACTTGCAACAGCGATTTCTGGGTGTGTGGCTCACTCAGCTGATGGCTGACCGCAGCAATGACAACAGCATCAGAGAACAACAGGAACCCGAGACACCAGTGGGCAGGAAAGTCACATTCACCCCGTATTTATGAACACCTCAGATAACCCAGCTGCAGAAGATTATCAGCGTGGTGGTGTTTTAATTTCAAATAGCTGTATGAGCGGCAGAAAACCTCCTTGCCTTAGTATTATTTTAGGTTCAAGGAGGGGGGGTGTGTGGAATTTAACACTGCAAATCACAACTGGCAGCTTCATACATCCACGTGCACAAAAGGCAGAGCACAATAAGAACTGGAGAAAGCAACACGTGTTGATACAGCACCAAACATTTCAACTTAAGTAGTGCTGCTGGACAAAGAGAAAATAAATAAATCTATCAGCACAGGAAGAAAACACACCTCCAGATCTTGATAAAGCTATGGGTGGTTACTTGGAGGATGAATTCCCTGGGGCAGTTAGAAGTGGCTGTGCTCTGCTGCAATGTATTCCATCCTGGGAGTTAACACAGCAAGTTCTCCAAGGATGCCATGACAGATGAGCTGCCAGCCCAGGGTTTTCCCACACTCTACGTGTGGGTGTTCCAGGGAAAGCAAAATTAAGTGCTGAGAAGGGGAAATGCAAGAGGAATCCAATATCAGGCTTTCTGCTGGCTTCATCGCTACTAATCACCTCCATACATGTGAACTGGGTGTAAAGCGTTCCCACATCAGAGCTGTAGCTGTGTCTAGGTGTAAATTACTACGCAAGGTTCGAGGCAGTGCTCAGCCATGCCCAAGCTGCCTAATTAGCAGTTGTTAGTGTGGCTGAGCTATAAAGTGCTAATATTCAAATGTTATGACTGTGCTGCCTCTTGCCAAAATCCATAGTGTTCGGAATCTGGCTGGTGTTACTGACTAAACTCTCTCTTCCCTCGCAAGCAGAGGATCAAAGGCAACCGTGCTAATTAACCCCTCTTTTAGAGCATCCGTGGTGAAAATGTAATGCTGCACCAGGGCTGCTACCGCAGCAGTGCCTGGCCCCGGCAAAGCAGGAGGTGCCACGGGGCTGCAATAGCAGGTCCCTTGCTTTCTGGCTCAGGAGAGGCAGCCCCCTAATTTGGGAGCTGATTTTCTGGGTGGTGAAGATGAAAAACTGAAGTTTTTTTTTTCCTGGCAGTCCTGTTATTTTAGAACTAAGCCCTTCTACTCACGCAGTCAACCTCTAAAACAAGGCCTACAGGACTGGAGAAAAGCACTCGCTTAACATATAGTATTTGACATTGCCCATGGCTAAATATGGGGAACAAGATGTTCTCTGTGGCCATACCAGGCTTCCTTAGTCATATATGCTTTAATCTAAGCCCTGCTACAGGGAGAGATCCCCAGCCCCATTTCCCCTTCTGAGCAGCAACAGCAGGGCGAGCAAAACATGCGCCCGCTGAAGCATGGCCAACGCGACACCAAGGCTTGGCTCTGCACACATCAGCCCAGTCAGGCAGGAGCATGCCCTTGGTGCACTTCATTTTGGAGTTATTTGCTATGGTTAACATCAAAGACATTTCCTACTCCTGCACGCTGTTCACGTCTCGCTAATTTCATAAATGGTAGAGTGCATGTCTGATCTCCTTTCTCTGCCTCTCTACAATCATTCCTAAATCCCATGGGAAGCTCAACACTGAACCCAGCCAGCACAGCCTGTGGTGCAGAGCAACCCCTGGCATGGCCAGCTTTAGGAGGAGAGGGTCACCAGCAAGGCTCAGGGACCTTTGTCAAGGGTCTATCTCCCCAAGGGTCAGGATTCCTAGGCACCCAGCTGTGGCATGTGAATCCACAGGGATTCAGCCCAACCTACCTGTACTGATGTTGGCACCCAAGTGTCCTGAACTCACAGCTCACCACAGTTCTGCAGAAGAGTCTGGCTACATCATCCCCACTTTGCAGATGGAGAAGGGACCTGCCAGAGGCAGCACAGATTTCCCTGGGTGCAGCAGCAGCATACTTTGGCAAACCAGTTCAATTTCTTAAGCCTGTGGGACCACAGAACCATAGAATCAACTAGGTTGGAAAAGACACCAAGTCCAGCACTAAACCATGTCACTAAGGGCCTCATCTACACACGTACCACCTCCCTCAGCCAAATAAACTTCTCAAGAGAGGAGAACCTAATTTTATATTGTCTTTACAAAACCTTCTGAATATTGCTTGAAACACATATAGCTCGTTGACTCACAGACATGGGTTTGCAAACACAGCTTGATCCGAGTCCACCAAAACTAAGAAGCTCCACTGAATTCAGACTTTGGCTTCACGCAAGGAGGGGTCGAGGCTGTGATGGGCAGAAAGGCTTTCCTTATCCAGTACTGCCCTCTGATGCCCGGCTCAGCAGATATGGGCATGGGGAGAGCTGGATGGGGCTATAACTCTTTGAAAACGCATCCCATAAGAAAAAGTGACATTTTCCAGCATCTCACAGTTAAAATTAAATAAATAAACACACAAAACCTCATCAAAAGCAGCAGTCTCTCAGCAAGGCAGGCATCAGCAGAGCTGGGCTCAATCACACAGCATGGGAGGGGAAGTCCCTGCGACTGAGAAGCGAATGGGTATCTGCAGCACAGCATAAATTAATACGGCAGCTGCTGCTTTTGCAGGGAAATCAAACCCCAGCCATTCCCTTTCACAAACAGGAACTTCACAGAGGCACTATAGGATATTTCATTACTAAGTATTCCAAATTTTCGACATGAAAAATATTCCCTAGCGTTAGTTACATTATTTGTTTCATAGGGAGGGGATTAACATTCCTGGGGCTCAGGAAAGAGGCACATGCCACTGAAGCAAGCAAATATGATTATTTCTTTGTTTTCACAGGTCCTCGTGCAGGCGACTGCAGGTCTCGGAGATACACTTCAGGCCTGTGTCAAAGTATGGCACTCCTTCATTAGCACTTCAAGGGCTCTGAATCTGAGGAAGAAAAGGACTCCAGTCTCAGAGCTAGATTCTTCACCGGTTTACACCATGTAAGTGGGGGGCTACTCACAGTTTATGCTGGCATGGCTGAAAATAGGACCTCTTCCCTTGTATTTCCGTCTTCTATATAAAAACTAAGGAAAAAGAATAGAGAAATAGATTATCATCTCATTTACACCAGTGTAACTCTGGAATAGCAAAACCAACTCCAGACAGTTGAAATGTCTTGGGGAGCTGACCTGGCCCAGTGGCTTTATTTCTGGAGCTTGGCTCCTCCTCTGAATTTTAGAAGTGATATGTTCATTCTCTGAGGCAAACCTCATTTTCCAGCTCAAACATTTTATGCAGTGTTTTAGGAGGCTGTTTGATACTGCTGCACAGCCTTCAAAGTTAAGTATTATCAATAATGTATTCTTCCACGTAACCTCTTTAACACTCACAATAGAATAAAATAAGAAAACACATCAACAAAAAGGAATTGCCTCTGCTTGCCAATGCCGTGTGAATGTTAAATTCCCCATTTCACAATGCAGCCATCCCTGGAAAACTCTGAGAGCGGATTAACGCTCTTCTGGTACTTCACCATATCAGAACATGGATTTGCAGACAACAGCTGCAGCAAATTCCCTGACTGAGAAGAATTACAAGTATTATCACCTAGATCATTAAACCCGGTTCATAGATTGCAGGATGTCTTCAATCAATTCATCTAAGATAACTTGAAGCCAGCTGGACCCCCTCAGTGAGAACTTGACTTAATTGGCCAATAAGTGGCTGGAAAAGGTGGCTGCGATTTGATAAAATTACAGGCTGCAGAAGTGATTACAGTTTGGAGAACCACAGAGGGTAGCCTCCGGGTCAGGCCTTTTGGAGAGGGCTAAGTTAATGTCCACTATTAAGTGCTGCTGTGAAAAATGTGGGCCCACTTGGTGCTCAGATGTAAAGTGTATCCAGGTCATTCTTCAGCTGATGGAGAGAGAGATGTGCGCATTTATCACTGCTCTGGCCTCATTTCTGCCTTGGTAATAGTCGTACACTAACAACTGCTGGCAGTTTCATGGTTTTCTGGGTACCCTTCCTTTTATTGGCATAACTAAAATATTATCTGAGCAAAGCAATCCATCTGCTAAAGAAAAACACTTTCCTTCAATTACGTCCCCCGAGCCTTTTCTTAAGAAAGGTTAAAGCACCAAGAAGTTGAAAAATATACATTTTTATTCTTTCCAATCTACTGCAAATACGCTTGCTTATTACTCGGTAAGTAGTAGGTCTACATATTTACCATTGCAAAATGTTAGGGAATATGCCTACCTTTAGGAAAAGGGAAAATTCACAGCATCGGATTAGTGTTTAAGCACAAATCATTATCTAACAGCCTATCTTACCTCTCTCAAAAACAGAAAAAGAGGAGATTGCATAAACAATTTAGCTATGATTTTTATGTTTAATAATTAACTAGATTAGGTCATTTGCAGAAAAGCAATGTTTTTCTAAATGGAGCTACAAAGAAACCATCACGTTCCCCGATTGTGTTAAACATGGAAAAAACAGAGTTTGATCCTGCTTGTGCTCAGCAGGCAGGGCTCCCATTGACCTTGGCGAGGGGCTACTGCATGCGGGTGCCTCCCAGGCATTAACCCTTTTGTTAAAGCCCACCCCAAGATAGGGCTTGCAATCACTTCTGCACCAATAGAGTGTATCTGCTGTGATTCCATGTTGCTGAGGCTGCATATTTTTCATGGATTGGATAATTTTCATGGGTTTTGTTTTGTTATTTTTAAATCCCTACCTTTTACAGAGCTAGCTCCAAGACTCGCATATCTGATGCAGATACTCAGAAGTAGCTTGGGCTCATTCTAAGGACTTTTTTGCTGATGGCTAAGTTGTCGTAATAGTAAATGGTGGAACACGTAACCTAGGGGTTGCATAGTCAGCTAGGTGCACACAAAACACATATGAATGAAGTGTGGAAGGACAAGTTACATGTTTTACCATCAAAACAACAAGGGATGGGGTGCTGACAAGATGATTTTAGGCTACAGGTATTAGGTCAGAATTCGACTTCAAAATAAGGTACAAAATGTGTACTTTCTTAAAATGTTTTCCTTTCATATGTTGGAACAACTGCCAGAACCCAGTTTTGTTTCACTTATAGACTGAAAGTAGGTTGCCATGTTGTTGCTGGATATCCTACCATATAACAGAACATATATTTCTTCCCAAATAACAGCGACTCCCATCCCACCCAGGCACAAAACAGAGTCACCCAAGGCACACAATGAGGTAGGCTCTGTGAACAACCAGCCTGCAGTTTTTGAATGGAACTTCTATTCATGGGGGCTCTTTTAAGAAAAAAGGTGGTGGGTTTAGTTTTTTTCCTGCTGTGGGGAGAGGATGCCCCTTTCCAAATGTTTCTGGTGAAAGCAAATCCATTTTGGTCATGTAACATTTGCCCTTAGTTTTGAAATATAGGGTAGAGAGTGAGAAAGAAACTGAAAAGGGTCAAAAAAAGCAAGATGTCTCCAGATTGTCAATATGACCATGCAGCAGTCCTTCCATCCCTACTCCGATTTTTTTTGTTGTGTCCCCCTGCCAAATTTTGTGGAATAGACTTGATTTTAGCCTGCAGCTCTCTAGAACTTGTGACCCTGCCCTGTCCATGGGAAAGCACCACTTGGTGGGACCAAGCTACGTGGCTGGGATGGGGACCAGCCCCAGCTTCTCCTGTTCTCTGGGATAACATTTCCCCAGAATTAGTTGCCTTTTGCCCTGCCTCTGTAGATGCGCCTATTGCCTTCTGCATTCAGGGCATTCATCCCAAACCTCTGCATGAAAACACGGTGCCCATCACAGGCACAGAGAGATCATGGATGTTTCAATCCCTGGTTCTGCCAAGCATTTCTCCACTTTGCTCTTTAGTGTTGCTTTGCTGGCTAAACCCTATTTAGAAAAGACCTTTCTAGGAAAATTCCAGCATCTTGAGCATTGCCCTCCTCACTTGGCAGAAAGATGCTACCTGCCAAGATTTACCATTCCATGCAAGATGGATGCCCAGGGAGCTGCTTGTCCTCTGCTCCTAGCTCTGCAAGTGTGGCACTGCATAACCAGGGTCAAATTGGAGCTGTGTGGCTTCATTGCCACCATGACCTTGGATGCGACAGCTCCATCCAGCAGCCTGCGACCAACTGGGTCTGCCACCTACCATGGGAGGAAAAGAGAAGTTAATTGAGTTGTACACAATTTAATCACATTAACATCCCTAGTGCTGCCACTTCCCATGTCCCCACGAGCTTGTGCCACATTTGCGGTTACTGGTGCTCTGGTACACCCCAGGGCACCCAATTTCAGACACACAACAAACTGTCATTTGCAAATTTAGAAGCCTATTTCTAAAGCAAACTAAGCAAACAATGGTACTCTCTCTGCCTGTCACAAAGATCATTAAAGGAACAGTTGCTGGTGGGGATTTCAGTGGCAAACAGGCCAGGCTTGGCAGGGCATGACCTTTGCTCCAGCTCACTGCTTTCATGATGAACTGAAGTGACGGCCCTCAATAGCCCATCATGCCACCAGCCTTTTGTCAGGATGCTCCAACCAGTGGATCAACATGGGCTGATCCAGCAGTCCCCAGAAGAGAGCTTTCTGCCTTTGAAGGCAAAAGTCCTCCTAGGTCAGTCCTGCATTCAGGAGGAGAGGGGGAAGCCATCACCCACCACTTCTGCACAGCCTTGTGATCACCTTGGTCTTTCCTCCTCATGTGAAAACTGGAGCTCTGGCATCCTTGCTGTGCTCACTGCTGCAGCTCTGGCATCACGCTGTGGGCACTGCAGAATTCCACATTTTCCTGGCCCCCAGCTCCACTTGATTGCCTGAGAATGGGAGCCCCATTCTGAAGAGTGAGCGTTTTCCTTGTCCTTGTGGTCATGAGGAAAAACTCAAGGGTCAGCACTAGAAAAAGAACACAAGCCTATTTCAGACTTACATTAACATTAAGATCTTTAAGACCATCTCACTTCTCTGCTCCAGACTTTCAGTAATTAAGGACTGCAAAGATGACTTTCCATTGCCTACTGCTATGGTACTCACCTGCTTCTACTCAGGCTCATCTGCATGGTGCTGTGGGTGCCCCAATTTTGGGTGCTTCCACAGTGCAGTGCAGAGCTGCTGGAAGCCAGAGCAGCAGGACTGGGGCTACTTCATCCACCCAGCCCAGTATTTTCCATTTGGCTACAGCAATCACTGCAGTGTAGGGTACAGTGGAGAACGGCTGCCAAGATCCCTGTTTTAAGCTAGAGAACAGGGAATGGGAACAGGAAGATGCTATGACTGAGCTATAGGCAAGATACTGTTTAGTGTACCCTGTAGAAAAGGACCAGAGCTACACAGTTTGCTCAACAAATGGAAAAGTCTGGGTCCATTTCGGCATGTTCTAAATACATTGGAACTCCGTCAGCATCTTTTAGTGGGGGTCCATTATTTTTAATTATCATTAAACACAGAAGTAACTCAGATAAGCTTTCCTTCCTTTTGTCTTTCAGGACCATGAAGATGGTATAGAGAGGAGGCTATTTGTACATGGAGGAGAAAAGTCTATTTCTGTTTACTTTGAAAAAGCTTAGCATTGACTTCCATTTATCTTCCAATAAGTCCTTGTCCAATGTGGCTTGGAACATAATCTGTTCCAGAGCAAGGGGTTCTTAATGAGAGAGCTGAAATCCCTCTTCCTTTTTTTTACTCCATTCATTAAAAAGGTAAAGAGGGAGGAAAAACCCAGAAGAGAGTTAGAAAATGGCATGAAAGCATATTATCAGTAAACTGTTTCCACTGTGTTTGTGGCTGTTCTTAATGTTTTATGAATATGCTCAGAAATTTGCTCAGGCATTTTTCCTTGGGCACTCCAGTTAATTACTGATTCAGAGAGCTTCTACTCTGTTCCTTGCAAAATGTGTTGTGCATTAATTCTGATTATGTACAAAAACCCACCTGCAAGGAAAAACTCTGCATCAGTAATGCTGATAAAATGAGCAGCTCTCCTGGGGCTTTGCTGAGAAATAGGATACTGGACAGAATTAAAATCTTGTAGCTAAGGCTATTCATAATGTCATTAACATAAAGGCAATTAAATGAGTTTTTAACCTACAACCCTTTATTGTTATTAATGAACATTAGAAAAACACAGGAGATAAAATCAGTAATTACCTCTGCACCAAGCTATGCAATAATGTGTTTAAATATAAAAACAAAACAAATGATTATTGTTAGTATTTTTCAGTAGCAGAAGCCCCAAGGAGCAGCTCAGTCACATTTAATCACATGGTACTACACCAAGAGGGTTAATTAAAAGAGGGCTTTACCTTCAGCACGCTTGGTTATTCTGTTTAATATGGCATCAACAAACAGAAACACCAATCTGCAGATTATTCCAGGCGGTGTCTTTACCTTCAGGTGAACCACCTCTACAATAACCAAGTGGGGTTTCTTTCCCTCCAGGACAAGGAGGTACAGTCCCGTAATCAAGTTTCTATTGTCACGTGCTTTCAAAACCAATTTCAGAAACAACTGTATAAACCCTGGCTCATAGCCTAAGCTTGTCATTCTGTAAAAGAAAGAATCTGGGAATTAGAAAGGGATGGATATTTTACAGAAGATGGTTTAACTGTGATTGCAGCACTGCAGCACAGTGAAAGAGCCTCCAGTTCCATTTTTAATGCTAACTATTGTATCCTCTAAGCAGTCATGAATTACCGAGTATCTTCTAAAGGGGAAATACATTAAAGCTCAGTGAAATAGCCTACAACTACATTTGAAGTTATTAATTCAATTAAAGTTTTATGATTTGAATCTCCAGAACGGCTTTAGCATCTATCTCTTTAAATAGTTTCTTTAATGTATTTACATTGTTTTGGGGGTTCAGAAAGCTATTTTCCTGGGCAATATGTAGCTTAATAGATGACAGTTACTACATTTTATCTTCCATCTCAGTAGACAAAGCTTTCCTAAGGAAGATGTCCCTTAACATGTCCAGATACAGCTCACAGAAGGGAGGAGCTGAAGCCACCTAAAGGCTGTGCAGGGTCCAGTACTGGCATCAACATCATGAAGCATAAGATGCTCTCTTTCTATTTGTGAAGTCTGCCTAGTGAGACAGACAAGAAAGAATTAAGAATAGACAACTATGTAAAGGATGGGCAATTAATAGCACAGTTTATGACAGCAGATACTGTCAGTCAAACCAGCTGCTTCCTTTGGCAGGCATGCAGCAAGGAAAAAGATAACCTGACCACTCAGACATCTAAAAGAGCTTGCAAAATGCTCCTTGTTATACCTGAAACCAAAGGTTTTGTGAATGCAAGTATCTACAGTTCATCCTTACACAGCAATCTCTGGCAAAAGCTGAGAGCTGGATCTCACAAGAGGCAAAATCACCTATTCAGCTTAGAGAGGACTCAAGACTAATGAAGAAGCTAGGTGCACCAAGAAGGCAGGAGCAGAGGGAAAAAGCTGCTCTGTGATGTAAAGTGATTGGAATGGGTGCTAACACACCCACAGGTATTCTGGCATTGCTGTTCATCTGCTCCCAAGACCTTTTTAAACACATACAGCCTTCTCTACCACCGTCTGCATTGCCAGTGATGCATGGGATCACCGGCACTGACATGCTGTGTTGTTAAACAGCAAGTCATGAACAACTGTGGTATTATAATCAAAAATTCCTTCAGATAACTTAACAGCTCTAAATACCTGAAAGGTTTTTCCCTACAGATTGCTCTTACTCCTGCTCTAGAAACTGATTTCACTTGCTTGTGTAAGCCTGCTGTTCACTAGTGTAATAAGAAAAGGCCCAGGCTATTCAAGTGCTCTGTAGATGCAGAAATGATGTGCATCCTAACCAGCTTCTCCAAGTAAAATAAGTATAGGTGGTTTAGTTTCTTTTGAACTGGAGATGTTGCAGGAGGCCATTAAGCTGGGTGAGCTGTGGTAGAGGTGAGATGGTCCCCAGCACTCTGTGTGTGAACCTGCAGCCCTGGCAGCAATGCACGGTGGTGCCAGAGAGAAGCACAGCATCACTTCTGTCCTCAAGGCACCATGTAGGTAACGCTGCAAACATGCAGCCCCATGTCTTACATGTCCCATCACTTTGCAGCCTGCAAGAGTACAAGCAAGGGCCACCATGATGGAACTCTTCTCTTTCTACCCAGGCAGCTGCCTTTGGGTGGCCTCTGCTTTAAACTTCACTTTGAGTTTTTCTGGGAAGAACAGAGGCACACAGCTAAGCTCACACTGTGTGCTGGCTTTTGGGCATCCTTTTCTAGACTTTTAATTTTAGTTCATGACTTACCGCTAAACCTTACCTTCTTCCCTTTACCAAGGCAAAAAGCACAATGATCTTTCTATAACATGACCAAGTAGAAGCTTGTTTTCATTGAAAGCTGTTTCGGACTGGGCTACCTTGCCCCAGCCCCATGGCTCTGTGTGCTATTGTGCTGGGAGGAGGCAGTAATGTTCTGCACACTCAAGTGTAGCACACAGCAGACGGGCAGAACTACCACCCTTCACTTGTATCTCAAACCAAACAAGCTAACCCAAAACACAGTGGCAAGGGAAATTTGGTGAGGACAGGAATGATTCCCATTAGAAGAAAAAAGTCATTACACATACCTGGGGTGAATTTAAAATTGCTGCAGCCACTCATTGTTCTGGACAGCTTCATCCAAGACAGCCATGCAACACAGCAGTGATCCCAAAAAGCAGTGAATGCCCAGGGAGGAGATGAGCATCAAGAAGTGTCCCACAGTTTCTGACATCAGCAACACCCAGGTCAGTACAAGCATTCCTACTGTGCTCAGCTGAAACCCATGAACCTGGGAATAACCCAATCCCAGTGGGGATCAGCTCACTGGAACCATCCATTGAGGCATCTGGTCACAGCCGCCACAGTGAGGGGAGCACACAAGAAATCAGCCTGTTCTAGCGTGACAAACCCTAACTTCTTTATGAGCTTAAGCATGAAAGAACTACCAAGTCTATATTTTATTTATACTATTTTAGTGGATAAATGACACTCTTGTTCCTGGGTTTTTTTTTCCTTGCCAGCTATCAAGTGTTTACAGTGACAACAGCCTGTTGTCTGCCATTCAGAGGCCTGGCA
This sequence comes from Pezoporus occidentalis, assembly GCF_034315485.1. Classification (NCBI taxonomy): domain Eukaryota; kingdom Metazoa; phylum Chordata; class Aves; order Psittaciformes; family Psittacidae; genus Pezoporus; species Pezoporus occidentalis. The sequence continues at coordinate 1,387,400 of NW_026913466.1, forward strand.
CCTGTCTGGATAATAGCATGACTCAATATTCCTAAAGTACTAGATTTCTGTAAGAGAAGAAAAATCAATAACTGTGACAAGCACTATCCATTAGAGCCCGAGAGCAGAGAGAGCAAACGATTACACAGTGTCATTTGTCCAATATAATGAGACTGTAAATGAAAACTCTTACAATTGAGCTTTGGGTGATAAAACATCCTTTCAAAAACAATATGACCATGGATGAGATCTACTTGACTTCCAAGGGCCAAGATGGTCAACACTAGCTGAAGCTCATGGGTCCTGCACTGCCAGATGATGGTGCCCCTTGAGATCAATAGATCCCATGAACGCAGAACAGAGCAACAACAGCCATCAGCATCAGCTCCCTGTCCCAGGGCAAAGGCAAAAACGTCTTTTTTTCCATACACAACTCTCTTTTTCTTTCATCAGGCTTCCCACATCAGAACAATACATGCATACAAAACACAGTATATATACACCCAAATCTCTATTTCAATATCTAGAGTATATGCTTATACTCTACACAACAATATTTCTAAACATTCAGGAATACGGACAGTGGGAAGAAATGAAATGTGGCTGGTTTCCGGAGCATGGCCATCCTTCGCTCTCCAGCTCCCTTCCCACCCCTGGTCTCCTTCATTGTTCGGCTTCATGGCCTTGTGCCACTTGGGCTGATGTTTCCCTTCTAAATGGCATTTCAGCTTTGGCCTCTCTCACTGCCCAGCACCCTCTCCCAGATTAGCTCCTGGGTGCCATATGGTACAAATGGGCTGCTGCACGCACGCACAGTCAGCGCTTAAGAACCTGCCAAGCTGCTGCCTCCACTGGCAGCCTGCCTGGTGGCTCCGTGGGCTGCGAAGGGAGCACCACGCTGCCTGGAAGTAATTGAGATGGGGCTCTGCCAGGTTGCTCACACACAGCAGCCCTGTGAGCTATGCTCCCCTTTCCCCTCCTCTCCTGCATGGCAAGGTCAGGCATTCCCGCACACGCACCCCCTTTGTGACTGTGCTGCTTCCCAAACTGCCTTGCTTAGGAAAAGGATCACAGAATCAGCCAGGGTGGAAAAGACCTTTAAGATCATCAAGTCCAACCATTACCCCAACACTGTGAAGGCCACCACTAAACCATGTCACTGAAGGCCTCATTTACACAGTGTGTGGACACTTCCAGGGATGGTGACTCCAGCACTGCCCTGGGCAGCCTGTTCCAATGCCTGAGCACCCTCTGGGGAAGGAATTGCTCCTCAGCTCCATCTAAACCTCCCCTCGTGCAGCTTGAGGCCTTTTCCTCCTGTCCTGTTGCTTGCTACTTGGGAGAAGAGACCAAACCCACCTCACTACCTCCTTTCAAACAGTTGTAGAGAGCGATAAGGTCCCCCCTGAGCCTTCTCTTCTCCAGACTGACCCCCCCCACCCAGTTCCCTCAGCCATTTCTCATCACACTTGCTCAATGTCTCAACCGTTTCTCACTTCATTCAGGGTACATGCCAAGGAGAGCCCACAGGTCCCTGGGCTGCTCCCTGCACAGTATCACAGGGAGCCATTTCCACAGGGACACTCCAGTGCAAGGATGGCTCCTGACCATGATGAGGAGGAAAGGCAGGGCAGCAGGACCACTGGGAAATCATTGAGGTTTCTCACCTTACCACAGGGGTCCTTTCCTAAAGCATACGTGTTCCTCCTCTCACAGTGGTAGATGCACACCTTTAGCTGGTTGCAGGAAGGTTGATAAGCTCAAGAGCATCACCTCTGGAGACTTGGCCTGGAGAAAATGAAGAGAAACTGCAGGAAGTTTGTAGAAGTTTGGCTGTTGGTTTTAAAGGAGCCAAAAATCACATGAAAACAGCTGCAGCAGCTGACCTCTTCAAGTATCTGTCAGACAACACAGCCCTTCTTCTCCTTTTCTCCCACCCTCTTACAGCCTGATCAAGTCTCTGCTTTCCCTCATCCCACTACAGTTCTGATTCCACTTTCTCCTCTACCAGTCTGGTAGAGTACACTCCTGGTCCCAGGTTCTGTTGCTAGTGCTGTGAAATTGTTTTCATCCAGTGCTGTTTCATGAGAGATACAGACTAGGTCCCTGGTCTGCCTAAATGCTTCCTCCAATGAACATGCTCTACCATCCCTTCCCCGTGCCAGGAGCCACATTTCCCACGTGGAAAACTTGTCCTTGGAGAGAGGTGATGTTTTCCAAACCGCCTCCTCAAAAGCCACTCCCTGGGGCTTCCTGTGAAGTGAGGTGCATCAAACATCTGATAACATAGGGTCAGGCACCAGCTTCACTTATGGTTGAAGATGAGGGGGGAAATTACAACTTCTCTGTCACTTGGTATTGGGGAAATAGGTCAATAGCTTCTAATACGATGTTGCTCCTTAAAAGACATCATTTTGTATATTGGTAGCTTGCCAGCTCCAGATAACCTCCAGTAGAGCTTCAGATTTGCAGTAGCCTTCATTCTTCATAGGTTGGACTTCAAAGCTGTAACATTACCTATATGTATTTGGGCATTGTTTAGATATTGTTAGACTAAACTTTGCCCTTCAGACACAGTGGGGAGCGGGTAGAAGAAAGGCAATGTTAGAATAAAAAGTATGAAAGGAAACTCAGGTTGAAAACCCCTCTGACAGAGGCTGGTGGCTACACTGGTACTTCCTGTGCAGCGGTGAAGACAGCAGCAGTTCTGATGTATTCTGGTGATATATTTGTAAGATGTTCCTACACAAAACTTCAGATGAAACAGTCTCTTTATAAGCTTTTGATAGCAAGGAGAGAAGAGGGTTTGCCATTACCTCTGTTTGTGAAATGAAAGAGATACTGAGCCTTGGTGTTCCTGGATGGAGCAAGTGATCATCGCAATGACAGCCAAACTAGCTTTGCTTGTTTGTTGTGTACCTTATGCTAAGGGGAAGGAACTTCTTTGCTGTCATTGTATTGTGTGATGTGCTAAAACACAATCCGTGCCCAATGCATGCAGGAATTTCAAGCCAGCACTATTTATTACCCATGCATATACAGCACGTTTGCTGCTTTGCTGTCAGTGTTGCTTGCAGTGCTTTAGTGGAAATAAAAGGGCATTGTATCTAGAGTGCCACAATAAGCTTTGACAACATGGATGTTGCAAAAATGGCTGTAAAAAGGTTTGCTAATGTACCACATGCAGATGGGTGAGAAGGAAGGCTCTACCACGAATACTTGGAAAGGAACTCCTATAAGTGACATTTGTAACTCTTGCTAGTAAGGGCAGTACTCATATGTCCAGATCCTGCCTTGGGCATTGCCATGTTGGCAGAGAGGAGCAGTAGCTCCCAGGAAGCCTCACTGCCTGCAGAGGTGTCTGGAGTGCATTTGGGGTGGAAACTGGCCAAACTGAAACACTTCAGAAGCCATCAGCTCTACCATTAACCCCATCAGGTTCCTAGGGTCTGTTATAGACGGTGCAACACAAGATCCTACATTTTCCTCAAATAATCCAAGAAATAAACACCATGCAACTACTGGACCAGTCACACACATCGGGCTCTGGAGAACAGCAGTGCTCTTCTGGAGAAGCCAGAGCATTGCTCTCTCCTTAGAAGTGCATAGCTAAGCCATTCATACCATATTTCTAAGAAATAAGACCTATGCTGCTTGTAGGACATGGTGGCTCTCCCAGTGCCCCTTGCAGACACCCAAAGCAAAATCAGTATTTGGAAATGCAGTTGATAAGGGAGTTTATGTTTAGCTTACATCATCAAACAAGTTCTCCTACACAGACTCTGCCGGGACATGGTATGTTTCATGTGGCAAGTGGTCAGTCACCTCCCCATCTCCCAGGCTTCAGCCTTCCCCATGAACCCACTTTTCTGTCCCCATAAGCATACAGGTCACATCAAACAACAAAAGCAATTCCCACCTCCCATGCATGTGCAATGCCAGCTCTCATGTATCTCCAGCTACAAGAAGATCTCTTCACACAGACTCACAGAAAGCCCAAAATCAAATCTCAAAGACAGATTAAAAACAGCTTAGGAAGAGTGAGTTCCTGTGCAGAAAGACAGGCACCTTCTCCTTTGCAAAGGGTAGGCTTCCTTACCCATAAATTCTACTTAAACATAAGAAAACCCTTTTATTAATTCTCTGAGTGGTCAAATTCTGGAACAAAAGGGTTGTGTAGACTCCATCCTTGGACATATACAAAACCCAACAGCACACAGGCCTGAGCATCCTGCTCTTCTTGGTCCTTCTTTTTAGAGGTGTGTGGTTGGACTAGGGGCCTTTCCAGCACCCCTGCCAGCCCCAGAAATTCTGTGACTCTGTTTGACTTGAATGATTTGAACAAGACAGAACAGAGACCAGAGCATTTAGGATTATGGGACACATATGCTCATGCTCTAATGGTAATATTGAAGAAACAGAGATGAACAAATGTCTTGGTCTGATACAACAGGCCATGAAGAAATCATGTTCCTGTTTATAAGAGGAGACTTGTCACAAGCACTCAGTGACAGTCATGCACTTGCTTGAAATCTCTGGACTAAATACATAAAAATGCATTTTTGTGCAACATCATTAAACAGAATGTTTTAGTAAGGATGCCTCAAAACCTTCCACACCAGGCATAAGGAGAAACTAAGCAGCTGCAAGAACCCCACAGGTTCACTGCTGTTCCCTGGGCTCTAACACGACAACTTCTCTATCAAATAATTATCCCTCTCACAGAGCTCAAACTGTGTGAAATCCCCATCAAACTCACTTGTTTTAAAACTGATCCAATGTTCAAAGACAGAATTTGCAAAGGAGGAAAAACAAAAGGCAATGAAAACACCCAAAACATTTCTTCTTTCTTTAGACTCTGATCTTGAACCTGAGGAAGCTGTGAGCACTAATACACTTGGGAAGAAGTCTCAGGCAAGCCTAGGGAAAGCATTCGTGTGTTAATATTGCATGATGTTACTCTCATCATAACCTATATGTTGAAGGCACCTCTGCTTCATGTGGCTGACTGTGCCTGCTGTGAGGGCAGCACTGGCACGGGGGCACAGCTTCCTGCTCTGCTCTGTGGAATCACAGAACTCCAGAAGTCCAAGGGACGCTTAGAAGGGAAGCATGGCAGCAATCAGACTGCACTGACAGTTGCCCAGGGAGCAGCTGAAGGTTCCCAAACTCTCTGGGGTTCACCATCAAGTTTGGGGATCTTTTTCTCCCTTGTAACATTAACACTTCCATCTCTGCCATGCATAAGTGACAAACTTCTCCGAAGCAGGCACTGCCTGCCTTTCATTCTCAAGACTGCAGTCCCACAGCCCCTACCTGTGAGAAGCAGGTAAGCCAACAGCTACCTTTAAGTCCCCACTCAATGCTCTGACTCATTACTTCTTCAGACGATGTATAACATCCTCTTGAAGATCTGTTTGCTGGCAGGGTTGGAGGGAAGTTGAAGAAGACCTAACTCCTTCCATAGAGCTGTCATCAGAGCCTCAGCCACCTGGAAAACAAGAAGAAAAGGGATTCATGTTTTAAAAGGCCAAGTCTCTTCAGATACTGCCAGTTCATCGCTCCCTGGAGATATTGAAGAGCTGGGACTTAGTGGGATCAAGCAGCACAAAATGCTCTATGCTCTCTAAAGCAAACCAAGAGCTGCTTTCCATGTTCCAGCTGACGCAGGAGTTGTCGCTAGCTTTGCACTTTGTTGGCTTGTGCTACTGTAAGAAGAAAAGCACTGATTTCCTTCATTTGCATGCCCATCTCTTAATTAGTGATAAGGCAATCAGCACCCCAGACTCTTCTCTGAGGTGTGGGGTGCAGCACTGCCCTCACCAGTGGTGGTATCCTGGGAGTCAGCCATGTCAGGAAGTATGAACCTGTACCAAGAAACCTACTGGTAAAACAGATATTTCCTGCCCCATTTTATTCCAGTTATAGGGCGCTATGGAAAGACAGGTCTTTGCATTGCAGCTGTCTTCTAGGCTGCTTCCTTCTCACTGAATATGTTCCCCAGAGCTGTTGTTTGCAGTCAAAAACTGTGTGTTACAAGGAGAATATTTGATTGGACTTTGATGAGGCTGGAAGACACCACTGTAGTAGTCGAGACCCCTGCATTGAAAGGACACTCTGTTAACTGAAGTAAATATGTTGCTACGAATTTCTTGACTTAATTGACAGAACATTTTATAGTGTGAACTTCAAAATCTCATTAGGAATGAATCAGGCTGAGGCTATGTGCCTGTAACATTTTTAATACTGCCACAGACTCAAGCTTACTTGGAGTTGATACCTTTTCTTGATCAAGAGATTCCAATGCAATTTAATGCAATCAATTCAATAGTTCATGCCAATATGCAAAAGTGACTGGATTAAAGGAAATACCATCTCCAAATTGTGGCCTGACAGACAAATCCCATCATTTTCAGCAGCTCTTAGTTCACATCCATCCCTGACATGCCTAAGCTAAAGGAATAAAGGCATTTTCCTACAGATGTCAGAAGCACAGAGCACCCGGGCAGCACAGGGTGATCTTGCTGTGATTGAAGGGCTCCATCAGTAACTCCTTCTCCCTTATGAGGGCGCTACATTTTGCCACTTGACTACATTACCCTTGTCATACTCACTCTTATTGTGGAAGTACAACTTAATCCTCCACTGCTTCAGTGATAATATTACGAAATGAAGCATAATGAAAAGATTCTCCAGACATTTAATGCCTGCTTGTTCCTGCTCGTTCCTGCTCAGCATGTGGCCACACATTGCTGACACAACAGCACCCATAAGTCCCCCAGCTGTGGCACATGGCCCATCCCTGCACATATAACGTATGGCCTCTGCTGCCTGTGCCCCTAATTCACACTTCATCTCATTGCCCTGGCAAAGGCAGGTCAGTCTGCTCCCCTCAGGAAAGGGTGCTCTCCTCAGTCAGAAGTTTGGAAAGTCAGAGTTTGGAGGGGTTACAATTACAAAGCTCAATTAACCAGGAATACCTAACACAGATACTGCCATTGGAAATTAGCTACCAGCAGTTGGAATAATATAATTGATGAGGGTCTAGCAATTTTTGTGGTGAGAGATTGAGGGGGTAAGAAGTTCCCATCACATACGGTCGGTCACCTCTTTTAACAAGAGCCATCTAAAATCACTGAAGTATCTGAAACAAACCCAAACTGTCCACCAGCATCTCAGGCCCTGTGCTTAACTAGTTTATCACATTTAGACCTTTTGATGCTCAGGACTGGCTGCATCACCCCACGAAAGTGGAGTTGGGGGGGGGGGGGGGCAGCCACCCATTCCCCTGCCCATATTGGCACCCTGGACACCCCAGCTTCCCCACCACCAACAGGTTGGAGGCTTCATGGGACATGTAACAGCCTTGGCAGGGCCTCATGGTGACCCCTGAAACCCCCAAAATCTTCATTCACATCACCAGGTTTACTCATTCACCATTTTCTTCTGGCTTAAAGGGATGCCTGGGAGCTGGGGCAACCCCACGGTATCTGCTTAGTCCACTAGTACACAAATTAAAACACCTGACAGACTGCTAATGAGCTGCTGTTGGAAGGACTGGATAGTCTGTTATCGTGCAGCCATTCACAGCTTCTTCAGCAGTCCATCTGTGCACCAGGCGGAAGCAGCCTGGGATGGCTCCTCCATTTACACCTTTTGCCATTATCGGCCTTTGGGAAAGGCCTTTAGCAATTAAAGTTTCCATCAAACCTACTGTTATCTTTCCCACCCTGTTGCTACCCCCCTCCCCACGCTGCTACAAGAGGTCTGCTTAACAGGAGGCTGGAAACACAGCTATTTTGTGCACATTTCTCTACCGGAGCCCAGTGTTCGTGCTCCAGCCTGGCAGCTTCCTTAGATCACATACTACATCAGATGCACAACACTGCACGGGCAGTTCACGGCTTCCTTCCTGAGCAAAACCCACCAGTTTAAATCCTCATGCATATGGACCACTCTCTGACAGACTTGCTTGAGTTAGCCATTTTTTACACACACTTACACGCTTGTTTTGAGGTCAAAAGGCAGAAAAGCACGCTGGAAATCCCACACGATTATTGATTTGGGTTATCGGAAAGGACCTAAAAGTCCTAAAGGACCAAGGCTGACAGGGAGACAGATGCAAACTGAGGACAAGCACTAGATTCTCCTACTTACTCCACCAAACAGACCCACAGAGAGTGCTGCTGGTCGGACCATGCTGGCTGGCACACAAGGGTGTCTGCAAGGCAGAGCTGCAGAGGTACCTGTGCCATTGCACCAGACTGCGTGCAGACATCAGCTGACGGTTAAAATATTCTGTAAATGAGTGATTACTGGGAAAAAACAGAGCAAAGAAATTTAAAATGGAAGGTAATAATAATAATAATCTCCTAAAGTCTGTTTCTGCAGCAAAGTCACAAAGCAGCTGAGCACAAGTGAAGCAAACTGGGTCTGAGCTCGCGGTGGGCACCAGGAACACCCCTCAGCAGAGGCAACCCCACAGCCACAGTCCTGTCTTCTGTAACCAGCCAGAGTCCCTCATGGCTACACACATGATCCAACTGCTTCAAGAGAAGAGAGGTTTGTGGGATCAGGCCCACACACTCAGCAAAGGCTTCTGCATAGTGCTACCTAATGCCGTTGCAAACATGAGGAATGAAAGACACCTGCGGGAGTCCTGGTTTCCCACCATGTGATGGAGAATTAGTTTCTTCTTTGTATGCAGCATCCTTCATAGGCAGAAAGCAAAGACAGGAATTGTATTAGCATTTGGTGTCAAAAACTGCTCCCTAGGGAAAAGAGATGAGGAATTATATTTCTCTAGAAGACCAGAGCTTCTCTGGGCTTGCCAACTTAATCAGAGTGCCTTCAACCCGTTACATCTTCCTACAAGAGTCTGCATTGACTGCGGTTTCCTGCAGGCTCTGCAGCACTGCAGACCTCAGGGTTGCAATTCTGCCCACCCAAATTAAGATGAGAACAAGAAAATAAATAGATTAAGAGGAGATTTGGAGTGGGTAAGGGTGTTATATGGCAGCTCGGTACAGGGCAACTTGTTTGGCTGCTTTGATGAATGACTTTCCTCAAATGCAGTGGCTCACACTGGAAATCTGAAACACAATTGAGAACATTGGTACAAGGAAAGAGAGCCAAAACACAGCAAGCAAAGCAGAAAAACAAGAGGTCAAGCCCTGATGAACAAATTCCCTTTATTCCTTCAACTTGGAAAACTTGGGCGTAGGGGTGGAAGGTGCTTCCAGGCAGCTCGAACTTGCATAAAAGGCAGAGAAGCGCAGGCATCCCTGATGTTGTTTGGCAGCATTACAGGAGGTCACATTTTCAGATGGATGATCTGATCTCAAAATATTCTCCAGTGTAATGAATACAAACGAGCTTTTCTTCTGTGTCTGTCTCAGAGGTGTATTTCTTTGCTCTCTCTGTTTTTTAATGCAAGGAACAGCCTTGTGAGGACTCCAGAAGGAAGCTGAGCAGCCTAACACCTCTGCACTGACAGGTCACCCGAGTTGCTGGACCGAAACCACAAAACAAAGCACTCTGCTCAGGCAGAGGGCATAGCAAGCACCACTCTCAGGTTCTGTACACTGCTTCATCTGGATGCCTGGCTGGTCAAGGGGCAGGCATAGCCCTGATCAGAGAAAAAAGGCTGTGCATCACAGACCCAGGAGCACTCAGGCTGTGGCCAGCAAAACTAATTGAGGGAGATGACAGGGTAGATTTGCACTGACGTTATCACAAAGCAATCCTTCCAAGGCCAAAGCAGGATTCAGTATTGCTCTAGCATCTCCTGTAGCTCACCTGGTCCCCCAGTACCACAGAGTGTGCCCATGGTGGTGCCAGAGCTGCCAGCACAGTGATGCTGCATGTACCACAGTGAGCAGCTGGTGGCCCTGCCAGTGACCAGCACTGTCCTGCCAGCAGCCAGGCTCTGCTGGGTGCTGCTGCCAGTGAGGCAAAAGCAGCTGGTCACACTGGGCTATGGAGAAGGGCAGTGCTGGGCATGGCACTGGTGAGAGGTTGGGACCCCCAAGAGGGGTGAGCAGCCTTCACCCACCCAATGCCTGTGCCTCCTCTGGGGCACACAGCATCTGATCCACACCTTGACATCCCCAGACCAAGACATCTCAACAGAGCCAAGGGTACTGCCTTGCCTAGAAGCTGGGGCAGGCGGACCAGCAACGTGGTGATTCACAATACCTCCTGGAAACACACTTTATGGCCCCAGCACTCCAAAGGGAAGCCTCAACGGGCATAAAACATTCATCCCTAATAAGAACATGCTGCAGAAATCACCGTCCTTGTGATAAACAGTTTTTTCCTCTCTTCCCCCCAATAATCATTGGGCCAGTTTTCAAATCTCAAGTTATCAAGCCTCCATTTGAATGCTGCAGTTCTCCTCATGTTATGAAGCTTGGGTTAAACAATTCTTTCTCAAATAAATACTCCTTTTTCAGTTGGCGCTGAAGCTTTTGTTGTTCACAGTAATCAAGCTCCCAGTTGGCTAACCTCTCACCTGACACGGCATCTTCATCTTTCACTTGAACAAAATTTATCATCCATAAGCAAAGACAGAAAATGTGTGAATGTCTAAAGCTTATGTAAATTAAGAGGCTATGCACACCAATCCTAAAAATAGTAGATAATAACAACCATTTCTTCAGCACACCATAATTATGGGCCTGCTGTCATCTATTCTCTATAAGGTCACAGTTGTATTATACAAAATTTACAATATATTATCAGTTAAAAAACACAATAATTAGCATGCACGCATCTTCTGTCCTCAGCACTAGTGATGAATGCTCACAGTCAAGGCCAAAAAGAATAAGTGAATAAGAAAAGGCACATTGCTTGCTTTATGTGGACAATACACACTTAAATTTAATCATCAACTTCTGCTATCCAGCAGGCAATATTCTTTCGCTATTATAACACTATTTGCCAAGATCAGAGTACACCCTTGGGGTGAATAAGTCCTTAATGAAGAGACAAGGAGCCAAATCTCTCACTATCACACCACTGACATACACTTAAACACATTTCTTTAAACTTCATAGTTCTGTATTACTTATTCTAGGCTAATGTCTGGGTGAAAAATCTCAGCCGTTATTTTGAGCAGTATGATAAACATTTGCACTTAACATTCCAAATTCATAATTCACAAAATCAGGTGTGTTGAGTCTCTCCCATAACATGTCATTTTTTGGCTTTTCTGCACACTGGAAGTTGGGAAAAGACAAGGGAGGCTGCACCCAGACCGTAAGCCCCACAGCTTCTAGCAAAGACTCCTAAGAGGTTACCTGGCTGCCACGCTGTCCCATCTTCTTGATCTGGCCACTTTAGATTTCCTGTATTATTGTATGATTAGATTTCCCATGTCGTAATAGCCATTATAACACGGGAAATCAGTCACCAAGTCACCTGTGGTCATTCACAAAACAGGCTCACCTACAAAACACACCTTAATAATTGATCAGGACAGGTGGCCTTTACTCTTTGATGACCAGCCTGAGGATTAAAAATCAATGAAAATAGGAAAAGAGGACAAAAAGCTTTCTATTGGACACATGAGCAAATAAAACATTTCCAGATTGTGTATGTTTTGACTGCATTTAAGTCAAAGGCAAAACAAAACATCAGAACATTTCAACTCTCTCAGCAAACAAACAAAGCCGAGGAAATTCACATTTGTGAACTGACTAAAATGCTATCCAATGCGATTAAGAAACTTGCCATGGATGGAGGAATTTGTTCATTCCATTCGCATCCTTTGCCCTGAACCCCTCTGCAGCTGCTATGGCAGGGATTACTGGTGCTGCAGGGAACCAGCATCCGCCAGGAGAGCCAGAGGACTCCAGGCTCCAGCAGGCATTAGCACAGCCTTTCATGTTGTGCCAGTGAACTCAAGGCCCAGCTTGTAACAACTCTGCCTCTGATTTCTAGGCCTGTTCTAAATTGCCCTTGTCTGCCATATGTTTCTCTCGGCAGGTTGTGCTCTGGTGGGCTGAGCAGCACTTGAGCTAGCAGCCACGTGGACAGCAGAGCCCAGCACCAACACAGGATGGAGACGACCCCTGATAAGACCCTGGGTACCAGCCAACAGCACACCCTCATCCCAGAGAAGACAAATGACATCTCAGGCTGCATTAAGAGGAATGTGACCAGCCACCAGGGAGAAGGCTGCAAAAAAAAAAGGTTTTGCTACTGAGTAGGTTTTAATTCATGCCAGTGAGGTTGGAAGAGAAGACAGCACCCAATAGCCCACAGAGGTGGGATGTGATGTGGACCAGCCAGGGAGCATCACATCATCAGCATTTGGAAAGCATGTACCATGCATATGCTTTGGGCTGACACTGAGGTTCAGAGCACTGCTCAAAGACAGAGTAGGCCATGCATAGGAAGCTCAGTCAAATTGGCTTAAGGCTCATAAATAAGGATAGCCCTCACACAAGGAGTAACTTTTTAGAGCAGAACAACAGACCACAGGAAAATACATACTCTTTAAGTTTTGTTTCAGAACATCCCCACTTCCATAGGTCTTGTGTGAGAAATTACTTCAGGGCAAATCTGTCTGTGCAGCTCTTGGCGCTTCAGATGGCACAGCATGAGCAGCCAGAGCACCTTTCCTGCATCCAGCCCTGCCATAAGAGCTTGCTCAGGAAGCACCAGACTCTGTAAGCAGAGGTGCAGCACTGCCTGTGCCTCTTGGAAACCCACCAGTACTGAGGAGAATCTGCTTTGATGCAGCCACAGACAGATGGAGCTGGACTCTTGTGTAAGTTCTATCATCTCACTCATTTTTCCAACTAAATAGACTGTGTTGTTCCTAAAAGTTTGGATTCTCCCCTTGCCCACACCAGCACTCTGAATGCCTTCAGCCAACACGTGGACACAGGTTTTTCTATGGCTGATGTCACAAGCAGTTCCTACAGTGAGCAGTAGGCACCAGCACCTCCACTCTAACCATTTAGTGTTGCATATATGGTACACTCTCACCCCTAACACAAGCTCTCCCTGCTCTTCCCACGTGCCAGGTAGTGCACAATTGGAGAGGTAGAGACTATGGGATTCAAAGGCGTGGGTGATCCTCCAGGCTCTGCTCATGTTGTTTCTTCAGCCCTCATGCTTTCGTGGGCTGGGATTACTCCTGCTCAGATGCAAGATGCAGTCCCACCATGCTCCCCAAAAGAGTTTGCTGGCTGCCTGCTGATGAAGGCACTTGTGAAATAGCTGCATCAATCTGAAAGGTGGTGATAGTTAATACACTGGGAGAAATGAATCATCCAAAAGAGCAATACAAAACTGAACACAGAAACATTGAGTATCTCTGGTGGTTTTATAGCCAGAGCCCAGTCCCACTCCCCTCACAATGGAGTAGATTTGTGCCACTCTGCTCCATGGAAGCCAGGTGCCACTCTTGATGCTTTTAAAATAGCTTTAATAGCTCTTCAAAACTTAATTTGAATATGTTTCAAAGGAATAATAGCAATGACTGTCACTGCTGTAGGTCATTACCATCAGTTTCTTAAAGCAAGGGTTAAAAACTATGTAATTTAACTCCTTTATGCATCGGTAGTTGTCTCCAAGTAAAAGCATAAGCCAGTCTCTGGACCAAGTCTGAATATGAAATCAGAGAACCATGACTATAAGGGAGAGGGATGTTCTTAAGCCCTTTGGTGCCACCCTTCACACAAAGACAGAAGCCTGGCCACAATGGGTGCCTTTCACTGACAGGCACTGGAGGTAGAGTGAATCCTACTTGTGTAGATCCCAAGGTTTTAACCAACCACATAGCACGGAGGAAAAAGCCTTACACATCTAATGACTAGAAGGGGAGCAGAAGAACACCTCACTTGCACTCCCCCCTCAGCTGCTGCAAGGGCTGATGCACAGAGTGCCCCATAACAACAAAGCCAAGTGTCTTCCTTTCCCTTGCCTGCCTTGCTCAGCCTGGAGCTAACAAAAAGGACAGCACACAAGCAGTCACATGCCCTGGTTCTTCAGCAGCTGTAATCCAGCTCACAGGGACGCCCTGCCTGTGGGTCAGCCCTGCATAACAGAGGTGCAGGCAGGGACGCAAGCACACAGAGGTGGTGGGAAGCAGGGATCTGCCCACCTGTGCCCAGGGCAAGTCTTCTGCAGCTTCAACAGAGAACCAGACAAGAGTCTGGGAGCTCAGGCCTTTCATATCAGGTGCTTTGGAGCAGGAGGTGCAGTAACTTTGCCCTCAGGTTCAGGGCAGTGTGGGAAGATGAATTAATATGCACAAATGCTTTCTTTTTTAGCACTATCACACAGAAACTTTGTCCTGTCTGTGTTCGCATGAAAAGAAAAACCTGTGCAGTTGGGCAGAAAGGCTCTGCTCTATATGGGGGGTGGGAGTGAGTTTTAAAGCTAAGCTTTAAAGAGACAACACTGGGCGTTATGAACCTCCTGGTAGCAACATTGCTATCTCCTCCAGCCCAAATTCCCCTTTCCTCTGATGGGATCAGGCAACCCAGCCTCAGCCCAGGAGAGTCCCAAACCCAAAGGCATCACCTGGAGTCAGGACAGGGTGCTTGATAAGCGATGCTCCCGAAACAAGTGCCATGCAACCTCACTGCTGGAAGAGAGTCAAATGAGCATGTCGTTCCCTTGTCAGCTGCTGGCTGGTGATCCCTCCCTGACACCCTTCCCCGGAGGACTGCATAGATAAACATCCTCTATTTGAACAAGTCCAATGACAGCAAAATTGCTTGCTTGTCTCTAAAAAGACTCTAATAATGTGCATCAAGGGAGCGGCCCATGGTCTGACAGACTTCTTCCCCCAGAGTGGAACATAAAAACATATTTCAGCAGCAGGGAGGAAGTCTGAAGTGCATCTCTAGTTAATTATATCCAAAAGAGTAATAATAAAATAAACTATTAAATTTTAGAACTCCCTCTTTAAAGTATTAAGTATTTTGTTATCGTGGTGCAGTTAAACTGCAGACTGAGCAACACTTTGAATAGCCTTCCAGGAAGGTAACGCAGGGATCATCATGAAATGAACTGCTCTAGACAAATCTCATTCCATACAGGCCTCTAATATTACACAAACAGCACAACCCATAGCTTTATTACAGCATTTGGTTTAAATATCTGATATTTACAGCAAATGTTCATGTGTGAATAGAAAGCACATCTGGTCAGCAGCTGCTCAGGAAGGTCCCACATACCATGGGAGAGCAGGGAACTGACCCCTGCTCTTAAGAACAGGGGTTCAATTCCTGGCACAAACACTGAAGCTAGCTTAAAAACTCCAGTGGCTGACAAGATGCTGGATTAACAGCTGTGTCGTAGCCCAGAGCCGTGGAGAGAACCTGCTTTGATGCAGCTCTGGTAAACAGCAATCAAAGGCCAAGAGGAAAGGATGTAATGAAAAATGGAGGAGAGGTGGATGAAGGCTATTACTAAGGAATTTTCTGCCCTTTTCATTTGGGTAATTTAAATATTTGTTTAACATTTAAAATTAACAAGATTACAATTTGAATACAGGAACACTATAAAATCCTCCTTCCCATCTAAAAGAAACAAACCCAAAACCAAACAGAAATGGATCAAACTGCAGCAAACACAAAGCAGACAGCAGAGAAGTCCGAATTCCACAAATAGCTCATCTTTTCCTCTCATTTCCAGTTGATTTCCACACCCTCACACACACACCACAGTCCCTTGACCCTACAAACCTGCTCAAGACTCCAGCATGCCCAGCATGGATGGTCTCCCCTGGCCAGACTTGCAGGCAGACACTGAGGTCACTCAGGCACCTTTAGCTTCCAGCGGGGAACACAGGCTCTATGGAACAGAGCCATGAGTTCAGTGAGAAACCCCAGAAGGGTCAGAGTCACCATGCTAGTACCATTTTCTCTCCCAGTGGAGGGAGCCTAGAAAGCAAGCCTGGATGCAGCTGACACAGTTAGGCAAGATGAATCGCATGCTTTATCCAAGAACTTGCCTGGACGAGTTCATGGACATCCAGTGGCTCTATAATGATGTGCAAGGCCAGCAGGTGTTGATCCATCCCTGAATGAGACAAGGGGTGTCAGACCGGGGGACGGTGAATCCTGGCAGCTCTGTCATCCAGGAAACACAACAGGAGCTTCAACATTTTCACCTTTTCGCACGGAGACACTAAGAGGAGAACATGCAAGGGAAAAGATGGATTTCATTCCTCAAACAAACTGCCTCTTCTGGGACATTTGGCGGTTTCCCCAAAGAAAGCTCCTGTCATCTGAGCCGTCAATTCAAAAGTTCATTCAACCTCTGGATTGACTGCTACCACCTGAGTTACACTAATGAGCAGCTATGACTTGCAAAACGTAGTGACTCTGCCATGTCCAGAGCTCCCATGCACCCAGGAGGCTCAGCTCACCCTCCCACTAGAGAGGTACTCATCACTGCACTTGCACAGTGGTCAGCGCAAGCAGGGCTTTGGCAGCCGAGTGGGCCCTGTAGACACCTCTCACCTTCCCTGCACAGTTAACTGGACCTCCTCGAAGCATATGAAGTCTGGACAACCAGACAGGGTTGTGTTCAAAAGGACAAGTGCATCAGAGGACAGTACTAGCAACTAGACCTGAAACCTGATGTGCTGGAGTGCGAAACTCCCTTGGACTTCCTATATACATGTGATTGATTGATGTAAAACATACATGTGATTGAAGACTGCATTGGCTGGTAACCTCAATAACACAAGAGAGCTTAAATTACTGGGAGCAAATCAGGGGTGGACTCCCACTTATGTGAATGCTCTGCAGCCCAAAGGCTTGGGGGTAGCAGTGGCTGCCCTCATTCTGGGGTCCTGCCAGCCAAGCCAGGAGTCAATAACAGTTTGTATCCATGGAATACAGAGGACACACTTGCACATTCCTTTTCTTTCCCTGGAGGGTTTGGCTGCAGTGGTTCCCTTCACCCACAGCTCTCTGCAGCTGCTAACCAGGGTTTGTCCATCCTTGGAAACACAGGTTATTTCAAACAGTGGAGTCTAGGTCCCACCTGCTCCTGAAAGCCCAAAGCCACCAAGCTGTGACCAAAAGTATCCAGAGGTGCATTTGTGGGCTGCATGACCCAGCATGTCTTTCGCATCTAGAAAAGAGAAGCGTTTTCTGTAGTTTAACAAGTTAGTGAAAGGTCAATCCAGAAAGTGTCTGTCAATAAAAGTACTCAGACACTTCTATTTCATCTCCTCTAGTGAGGATAGAGTAGCTCAGCTCATGGAAACTTACCTCAGGCTATAGCTCAGCCTACAAGGGCTCATTCCTGGCTCACTCTTGTTATTTGTGTACCACACTGCGCACCATCAGCCTAGGTGTTTTAGAAATACAAGTTCAAAAAGAGGTGTCTGCTCCTCTTTAGATGTGGGAGGGAAGAGCACATCCCACGCTTCCCAGCATTCAAGCGATAGATGAAGAACTCTCCATCAGCCGTGCTTTACAGCTGAAATAAGCAGACCATCCATAGGGGAGGATAAACCATCTTGCTTTGAGATTTAACATCATGCAGAGACTAGAGGCAATACCTTCTAAAATGTGCTCTCTCCTTATACCCAGCGTGGTCCCATCCCCAAACGCTTACAGAGCTGGTAGTGGTGACGTTGTCATTTCAGTATAAGCATATACCAGTCACAGCATCTTTCCACCACATCTGCCATCACTGCTACACAGTAACTCACATCAGAAAGAAACAATTACCTGGGAAAAGGGCAAAACAAGAGTGTTCTAACACAAAGCTAGCAATAGAGGGAGGCAGGCAGGAATTCCACAATGCTAGATCAACAGAACCTCTTACTCACTTCCTTTCCCCCACACTTTTACTCTTCCCTGCCTGCCCAGCAGTGCTGCTGGTTTTGAATGTGCTGGCACCTGAATCCAATGTAATTGATTACCTAAGCAAGATGAACAGCATCTGATTCCTCACCAGAACAGGCCCACGGCCTCCAAAGAGTTCCACATGCACAGACCACCTGTGAAATGCTGATCCTTTCACTAAATAATGCAGATTTCTTTCAAATTTGCCTTGACTTTTTAACTTTGATCCTTCTCTGTGAAGAAAGACACTGCATTCTGCACTCGGAATGCTGTTCACAGTTACCCGGAATGCTGACCACAGTTACTGTGGTCATTCCAGACACCAGCACATCCCAGTGGACAAATACATGGGAGTGAGCACAGCTCAGAGCCCCGCTGACTCCCAACAAGATTGCTGGTGCCAGTGATGCTGCAGGGTCAGGCCAACAGCCTCCAGCAGATCAAATGTAATGGTTTCTGACTCCTTTCCAAGCCAGTGTTTGTTGGGAAACATCAAAGCCAGTGGAATAGTAGGTGTCCCAAAATGTCTTAATTCAGAGAATTAGTGTTAACTGAGTCTGATTAGCTCCATTTATCTCTAATTAATTACCTTTACCTAATTAGACACCCTGTTTCCAGTAGACATGGAGTCAAGTAGACTAGATTATTAGTGTAGTCATTGTGCCTTTACAAAATCCTGAAATTAATGAAACGTGCAAAAGAATCCACGGCTTTAATTGCACAGGTGTTGCCTTATGGCAAAGCTTTATCATCTGATTACACCAAGGGATTATTAGTGACTTTTTATATAGAGGATGAGCCTGTGAAATGTACCTTAGCAACAGCTCATTAGTTTAGGGTTGTTACTGTATTATTTATTACATCCAGCCTTCCCCATTATCTAGATTGATTCATGAACCTATATTTTCCTCCCCTCTGTGCAGGAAATAAATAAATAAGTGAAGGCTGGCTATTGCCACCCAGCTGCAATATGAGGGGAAAGCAGAGCCTATTCTCCAGCTACCAATATCCACCCTTTAAAATAAAGCTTTAAAGTTGATTTAAATAAAGCTGGTTTTTTCCCCCTCCCTCAGCAAGGTAATCAATTTAAGCTGTTGTCAAACTGGAATGCTTTCCACATGCCATCCAAAGAGTTTGGGCTATCTTAAATCTTTTCAGATAAAAAAAAATATGTTACTGGGTTGACGAATGAAGTGCAATATATTTACATCTAAAATATTAGTTTTTTCCTTGCTATAACTCATCCTTTATGAAATCTATCAGAAATATTTTATTTTGATATTTCTTTTAACAGCTTGGTTCTTGGCTACTTCGGGTTTGGAGGGGTTTGCCAGAGAGAAGAACTGCCTGCACAACAGAACCAAGACAAACAAAGCCAAACAACAACCTCTGTGTTAAGAACCCCTTTCCCCACAGAGGAGCTCCTTGCAGCCACAGTGGAGAAAGCTTGACCTTACCTTTCTGTATCCTCCTCAGCAACATCTACCCCACTGGACTTGCTAAATATCACTGGTACAACGGCACCAGTGCTGCCCTAAGCAGAAGAGGCTTCACTGACCAGCCAGCAATCCCTAAGCAGCCAGTAAACAAAATGATGAGGAATTCTTTCCCGAATGACCTAAAATACCATATTAATTTACTATTATGTTAGGAACAACTTCTTCCCCAAAGGGTGCTCAGACATTGGAACAGGCTGTCCAGGGCAGTGCTGGAGTCACCATCCCTGGAAGTGTTCACACACCGTGTAGACGAGGCCCTCAGTGACGTGGTTTAGTGATGTCCTTGGCAGTGCTGGGAGAAAAGTTGGACTTGATCTTAAAGGTCTTTTCCAATCTGGTTGATTCTATGATTCTATGTAAAACCTTGCTGTCCACCTACTGCTAAATTTAAGAGAGTGAAACAATGATTGGTAACAGTTATTATGCATGGTATGACAACCAATTTGAGGAGCAATCATGACTATGCAGTGACAAACATGACTATGGAACGTCTCGTGTCCGCGTTACAGAAAATATGAATTTTAATCTCAAAATTATGGCTTTAACAGACTTAGCACCTAATGTTGCAGTGTTTTCCTGGCGTTTCATGTGGCACACTTATAAATGGTGTCATCCTGCAATAAAGGCACTAGGGCTGCTCTGCCCAATCGAGATGACTTCTACGGACAGAACCTAACTAAACAAAATTAATTGCTACAGGTTACTTGGGATTGCTGCTCTTCCAAGGCCTGCTTCCCCCCCACCCCCCAAACTCACAGGCCACTGTGGTTTCTATATCGGCAAAACCCTTAATCTCACTATAAGAGCCTCATATGGGACTTTTCATTAGACTTATGTCCCAGGAAAGCCCATCTTGAAGAGACTCCATTCCTTCCTGCCTCCCTGGTGCCACCCAATAGGACATAAAGGATCTCTCTCCCTTGATCCCTGGGGACATCAATCTAGCTGCCCTCTCCAAGCAGACTGCTTTGGACCATAAAACACACCTGCATCTACCTGCTCACCCCCTGTGATATCCCATGGATCAGCAAATACCTGGAAAGTGCGAAGTGCAGGATTGACCCTTTTCTTTAAAACCCAGCAGCATAGGCGATCAGGGAGGAGCAACTCTCCCAGATCCTCCTTGAAGTTTTCTGCTGAATGTGGAAGGTGGAAACCTTCAAGGAAGATCTGGGAGACTCTCCTCAATCACCCATGCTGCTGGGCAGCATGTTATCCAAGAGCTGGCAGGTAGGAAAGCCCTGGCATTAGAGAACAGGAGATCAAACATCACTGTGGACCTTTGGTAACACATTAGACAGCATTAGCGATAGCACTGAGGAATGCTTTGAGCTCCCCTATCCTCTTACGTATGCTCTCAGCATCATAGGTGTTAACTAGCTGGACAAGGTATGGGGTCAAAGCCCACTCCCATGCTTGCAGCGTGCTGTGTCCATGTGCCTCAGAAATATTAACTGATTGTGGTAAAAATAAGTATTGTCAGTGAGATGCTATAAAGTAGGATCCCCACTTGCATTTGCATCTTGATTCATGGTCAGGTCAAACCTTTCTTCCCACACTCCCCTTCTGTTTCCCACTGAATACAGTCAAACTCATGAGCTCTGTCTGTGCCCCCAGTGTAGCCATGGAGCCCTGCCCAGTGTGTACCAGCGATGCTGGGAAAAGTTGTTGTTCATGGCTCTGTTTCTCACGCTGGTTTCAAGCACATCTGTACAGAAAACTTTCTTAGGAACAAGAAATTCCCATGGGATGAGGGGTTCACTCTCTATCTCACCATGTCCTCCTCAGAGAACTCTGACCTCACCTTCAGTAATGAACACAAGCAGCACAGGAGACAAGAATGAGATATATTAAATATTTATTTAAAGGACACAAACAAGTTTTCCAGTGGGAGGAAGAGAATTACATGGGAGAGCTGCTGGTCACATCTCTTAATAGGAGGCAGCCTAGCAACCTGTGGGAGAAGCAGGGCCCTGCCTTGCAAGGGATGGGGAGCACCAGGAGCACCTTAGGTGTCCCCACAAGAACCACTTCTGGAAAGCGAGGAAGGAGCCGAAGGCAGACCCCAAAGTAAGCACTGCTGCTTCACCTCTGTGATCTATTTTCCATTTATAAGCCTCGAGTGCTTCCCAAAGGCAGGTATCACACACTACTCACCAGCTAGGAAATGGGAGCAAGGAGGGAAGGCCGCTCACTGAGGTCGTCTCTTCATCCTCCAGCTTGCATCCTCTTCCAAAGGGCACATGCCTACCTTTCCCACAAGGTGCCATGTCAAGAGGGACTTCCTCTGCTGCTTTTCCCTTTGTCCCTCGGTGGCAGCCATGGAACGGATGCTGGTCTGTTTGATAAGCAAGGCCCTGGCATGCTCTTCCTGCTGTTGGCACCAATCTTTGAGGAACTGGCTGGCACCAGCTGTTGAAGTGAGCTCGGACAGGCTGCCTCCCATGCTACAAATGCCAACTATTTGGAGGAGCCAGACACAGAGCTGGCGGGTCTAATGGGAGAATGCATCCAAAGTCAGAGACTGGTGCCTCCTGCAGGAGCCAGGCACTGCTCAGGGGATGGACCAGCTCTTGGTGACCAACACAGCTTTAGAGTATTAAAGCAGACATACAGGCACCGAGTGAGGATAGCAGGGTCAAGGACAGCAGGCACCATGGCACCAAGTAATGAAACCACCGCATGTCCAAAGTGGATCCAGTAAAATGAGCTGGGGCAAAGGAGTGTCACAGCATTCCCTGAAGACAGAAATCAGAGTCCAGAGGCTCTCAGGCCTAGGCACCCTTTCAAGCCACAAGGTCCAGTCTAAGCTTCTGAACTTTTTCTTCTGAAAAAGGAAGAGGTCTGAGACAAATCTGTTCCCTCACCCATGCAGTCCTTGTTACATCATCTGCACAAAATAGGCCCCATTTAGTATTTGTACGAGTTCTTGACAGAGGAGCTCCTGAATTTTTGTGCTTAGGAGCCTGAACCTGCAGACCTCACGGTAGTGGCTGGAGCTACTGCCAGAGAAGCTGTAGCTGCCCCATCCCTGGCAGTGTTCAAGGCCAGGTTAGGTGGGGCTTGGAGCAACCTGCTCTAGTGGAAGGTATCCCTGCCCATGGCAGTGGGTTGGAACTGGATGAGCTTTAAGGTCCTTTCCAGCCCGAACCAGTCTGTGATTCTGTATACCAGGGTTTGGTGATCCTTCCAGCTGCTCCCTAGGGAGCCCTGCAATGTGCTGTCTGGGAGCTCACTGTCATGGTTCAGGTTGAACTGGAGCTTGGACTGTCTATACTTTGTTGCTAGCTTCAGA
>NW_026913467.1:0-7959 GCF_034315485.1 Pezoporus occidentalis
CCTCTATGACTCCTGTATGACTCCTGTATGACTCCTCTATGACTCCTCTATGAGTGTATGACTCCTCTATGACTCCTCTATGACTCCTCTATGACAGTATGACTCCTCTATGACTCCTCTATGACAGTATGACTCCTCTATGACTCCTCTATGACAGTATGACTCCTCTATGACTCCTCTATGACTCCTCTATGACTCCTCTATGACTCCTCTATGACTCCTCTATGACTCCTCTATGACTCCTCTATGACTCCTCTATGACTCCTCTATGACACTATGACTCCTCTATGACTCCTCTATGACTATATTATTACTCTATGACTCCTCTATGACTCCTCTATGACTCCTCTATGACTCCTCTATGACTCCTCTATGACTCCTCTATGACTCCTCTATGACTCCTCTATGACTCCTCTATGACTCCTCTATGACTCCTCTATGACTCCTCTATGACTCCTCTATGACTCCTCTATGACTCCTCTATGACTCCTCTATGACTCCTCTATGACTCCTCTATGACTCCTCTATGACTCCTCTATGACTCCTCTATGACTCCTCTATGACTCCTCTATGACTCCTCTATGACTCCTCTATGACTCCTCTATGACTCCTCTATGACTCCTCTATGACTCCTCTATGACTCCTCTATGACTCCTCTATGACTCCTCTATGACTCCTCTATGACTCCTCTATGACTCCTCTATGACTCCTCTATGACTCCTCTATGACTCCTCTATGACTCCTCTATGACTCCTCTATGACTCCTCTATGACTCCTATATGACTCCTCTATGACTCCTCTATGACTCCTCTATGACAGTATGACTCCTCTATGACTCCTCTATGACTCCTCTATGACTCCTCTATGACTCCTCTATGACTCCTCTATGACAGTATGACTCCTCTATAACTCCTCTATGACTCCATGACTATGACTCCTCTATGACTCCTCTATGACTCCTCTATGACTCCTCTATGACTCCTCTATGACTCCTCTATGACTCCTCTATGACTCCTCTATGACTCCTCTATGACTCCTCTATGACTCCTCTATGACTCCTCTATGACTCCTCTATGACTCCTCTATGACTCCTCTATGACTCCTCTATGACTCCTCTATGACTCCTCTATGACTCCTCTATGACTCCTCTATGACTCCTCTATGACTCCTCTATGACTCCTCTATGACTCCTCTATATGACTCCTCTATGACTCCTCTATGACTCCTCTATGACTCCTCTATGACTCCTCTATGACTCCTCTATGACTCCTGACTATGACTCCTCTATGACTCCTCTATGACTCCTCTATGACTCCTCTATGACTCTACTATGACTCTATGACTCCTCTATGACAGTATGACTCCTCTATGACTCCTCTATGACTCCTCTATGACTCCTCTATGACTCCTCTATGACTCCTCTATGACTCCTCTATGACTCCTCTATGACTCCTCTATGACTCCTCTATGACTCCTCTATGACTCCTCTATGACTCTATGACTCCTCTATGACTCCTCTATGACAGTATGACTCCTCTATGACTCCTCTATGACTCCTCTATGACTCCTCTATGACTCCTCTATGACTCCTCTATGACTCCTCTATGACTCCTCTATGACTCCTCTATGACTCCTCTATGACTCCTCTATGACTCCTCTATGACTCCTCTATGACTCCTCTATGACTCCTCTATGACTCCTCTATGACTCCTCTATGACTCCTCTATGACTCCTCTATGACTCCTCTATGACTCCTCTATGACTCCTCTATGACTCCTCTATGACTCCTCTATGACTCCTCTATGACTCCTCTATGACTCCTCTATGACAGTATGACTCCTCTATGACTCCTCTATGACAGTATGACTCTCTATGACTCCTCTATGACAGTATGACTCCTCTATGACTCCTCTATGACTCCTCTATGACTCCTCTATGACTCCTCTATGACTCCTCTATGACTCCTCTATGACTCCTCTATGACTCCTCTATCACTCCTCTATGACTCCTCTATGACTCCTCTATGACTCCTCTATGACTCCTCTATGACTCCTCTATGACTCCTCTATGACAGTATGACTCCTCTATGACTCCTCTATGACTCCTCTATGACTCCTCTATGACTCCTCTATGACTCCTCTATGACTCCTCTATGACTCCTCTATGACTCCTCTATGACTCCTCTATGACTCCTCTATGACTCCTCTATGACTCTCTCTATGACTCCTCTATGACTCCTCTATGACTCCTCTATGACTCCTCTATGACTCCTCTATGACTCCTCTATGACTCCTCTATGACTCCTCTATGACTCCTCTATGACTCCTCTATGACTCCTCTATGACTCCTCTATGACTCCTCTATGACTCCTCTATGACTCCTCTATGACTCCTCTATGACTCTATGACTGCTCTATGACTCCTCTATGACTCCTCTATGACTCCTCTATGACTCCTCTATGACTCCTCTATGACTCCTCTATGACTCCTCTATGACTCCTCTATGACTCCTCTATGACTCCTCTATGACTCCTCTATGACTCCTCTATGACTCCTCTATGACTCCTCTATGACTCCTCTATGACTCCTCTATGACTCCTCTATGACTCCTCTATGACTCCTCTATGACTCCTCTATGACTCCTCTATGACTCCTCTATGACTCCTCTATGACTCCTCTATGACTCCTCTATGACTCCTCTATGACTCCTCTATGACTCCTCTATGACTCCTCTATGACTCCTCTATGACTCCTCTATGACTCCTCTATGACTCCTCTATGACTCCTCTATGACTCCTCTATGACTCCTCTATGACTCCTCTATGACTCCTCTATGACTCCTCTATGACTCCTCTATGACTCCTCTATGACTCCTCTATGACTCCAGTATGACTCCTCTATGACTCCTCTATGACTCCTCTATGACTCCTCTATGACTCCTCTATGACTCCTCTATGACTCCTCTATGACTCCTCTATGACTCCTCTATGACTCCTCTATGACTCCTCTATGACTCCTCTATGACTCCTCTATGACTCCTCTATGACTCCTCTATGACTCCTCTATGACTCCTCTATGACTCCTCTATGACTCCTCTATGACTCCTCTATGACTCCTCTATGACTCCTCTATGACTCCTCTATGACTCCTCTATGACTCCTCTATGACTCCTCTATGACTCCTCTATGACTCCTCTATGACTCCTCTATGACTCCTCTATGACTCCTCTATGACTCTATGACTCCTCTATGACTCCTCTATGACTCCTCTATGACTCCTCTATGACTCCTCTATGACTCCTCTATGACTCCTCTATGACTCCTCTATGACTCCTCTATGACTCCTCTATGACTCCTCTATGACTCCTCAGTATGACTCCTCTATGACTCCTCTATGACTCCTCTATGACTCCTCTATGACTCCTCTATGACTCCTCTATGACTCCTCTATGACAGTATGACTCCTCTATGACTCCTCTATGACTCCTCTATGACTCCTCTATGACTCTATGACAGTATGACTCCTCTATGACTCCTCTATGACTCCTCTATGACTCCTCTATGACTCCTCTATGACTCCTCTATGACTCCTCTATGACTCCTCTATGACTCCTCTATGACTCCTCTATGACTCCTCTATGACTCCTCTATGACTCCTCTATGACTCCTCTATGACTCCTCTATGACTCCTCTATGACTCCTCTATGACTCCTCTATGACTCCTCTATGACTCCTCTATGACTCCTCTATGACTCCTCTATGACTCCTCTATGACTCCTCTATGACTCCTCTATGACTCCTCTATGACAGTATGACTCCTCTATGACTCCTCTATGACTCCTCTATGACTCCTCTATGACTCCTCTATGACTCCTCTATGACTCCTCTATGACTCCTCTATGACTCCTCTATGACTCCTCTATGACTCCTCTATGACTCCTCTATGACTCCTCTATGACTCCTCTATGACTCCTCTATGACTCCTCTATGACTCCTCTATGACTCCTCTATGACTCCTCTATGACTCCTCTATGACTCCTCTATGACTCCTCTATGACTCCTCTATGACTCCTCTATGACTCCTCTATGACTCCTCTATGACTCCTCTATGACTCCTCTATGACTCCTCTATGACTCCTCCTCTATGACTCCTCTATGACTCCTCTATGACTCCTCTATGACTCCTCTATGACTCCTCTATGACTCCTCTATGACTCCTCTATGACTCCTCTATGACTCCTCTATGACTCCTCTATGACTCCTCTATGACTCCTCTATGACTCCTCTATGACTCCTCTATGACTCCTCTATGACTCCTCTATGACTCCTCTATGACTCCTCTATGACTCCTCTATGACTCCTCTATGACTCCTCTATGACTATGACTCCTCTATGACTCCTCTATGACTCCTCTATGACTCCTCTATGACTCCTCTATGACTCCTCTATGACTCCTCTATGACTCCTCTATGACTCCTCTATGACTCCTCTATGACTCCTCTATGACTCCTCTATGACTCCTCTATGACTCTCTATGACTATGACTCCTCTATGACTCCTCTATGACTCCTCTATGACTCCTCTATGACTCCTCTCTATGACTCCTCTATGACTCCTCTATGACCTCTATGACTCCTCTATGACTCCTCTATGACTCCTCTATGACTCCTCTATGACTCCTCTATGACTCCTCTATGACTCTATGACTCCTCTATGACTCCTCCTCTATGACTCCTCTATGACTCCTCTATGACTCCTCTATGACTCCTCTATCTATGACTCCTCTATGACTCCTCTATGACTCCTCTATGACTCCTCTATGACTCCTCTATGACTCCCCTAAGACTCCTCCTCTATGACTCCTCTATGACTCCTCTATGACTCCTCTATGACTCCTCTATGACTCCTCTATGACAGTATGACTCCTCTATGACTCCTCTATGACTCCTCTATGACTCCTCTATGACTCCTCTATGACTCCTCTATGACTCCTCTATGACTCCTCTATGACTCCTCTATGACTCCTCTATGACTCCTCTATGACTCCTCTATGACTCCTCTATGACTCCTCTATGACTCCTCTATGACTCCTCTATGACTCCTCTATGACTCCTCAGTATGACTCCTCTATGACTCCTCTATGACTCCTCTATGACTCCTCTATGACTCCTCTATGACTCCTCTATGACTCCTCTATGACTCCTCTATGACTCCTCTATGACTCCTCTATGACTCCTCTATGACTCCTCTATGACTCCTCTATGACTCCTCTATGACTCCTCTATGACTCCTCTATGACAGTATGACTCCTCTATGACTCCTCTATGACTCCTCTATGACTCCTCTATGACTCCTCTATGACTCCTCTATGACTCCTCTATGACTCCTCTATGACTCCTCTATGACTGACTCCTCTATGACTCCTCTATGACTCCTCTATGACTCCTCCTCAGTATGACTCCTCTATGACTCCTCTATGACTCCTCTATGACTCCTCTATGACTCCTCTATGACTCCTCTATGACTCCTCTATGACTCCTCTATGACTCCTCTATGACAGTATGACTCCTCTATGACTCCTCTATGACTATTCTATGACTCCTCTATGACAGTATGACTCCTCTATGACTCCTCTATGACTCTATGACTCCTCTATGACTCCTCTATGACTCCTCTATGACTCCTCTATGACTCCTCTATGACTCCTCTATGACTCCTCTATGACTCCTCTATGACTCCTCTATGACTCCTCTATGACTCCTCTATGACTCCTCTATGACTCCTCTATGACTCCTCTATGACTCCTCTATGACTCCTCTATGACTCCTCTATGACTCCTCTATGACTCCTCTATGACTCCTCTATGACTCCTCTATGACAGTATGACTCCTCTATGACTCCTCTATGACAGTATGACTCCTCTATGACTCCTCTATGACTCCTCTATGACTCCTCTATGACTCCTCTATGACTCCTCTATGACTCCTCTATGACTCCTCTATGACTCCTCTATGACTCCTCTATGACTCCTCTATGACTCCTCTATGACTCCTCTATGACTCCTCTATGACTCCTCTATGACTCCTCTATGACTCCTCTATGACTCCTCTATGACTCCTCTATGACTCCTCTATGACTCCTCTATGACTCCTCTATGACTCCTCTATGACTCCTCTATGACTCCTCTATGACAGTATGACTCCTCTATGACTCCTCTATGACTCCTCTATGACTCCTCTATGACTCCTCTATGACTCCTCTATGACAGTATGACTCCTCTATGACTCCTCTATGACTCCTCTATGACTCCTCTATGACAGTATGACTCCTCTATGACTCCTCTATGACTCCTCTATGACTCCTCTATGACTCCTCTATGACTCCTCTATGACTCCTCTATGACTCCTCTATGACTCCTCTATGACTCCTCTATGACTCCTCTATGACAGTATGACTCCTCTATGACTCTATGACTCCTCTATGACTCCTCTATGACTCCTCTATGACTCCTCTATGACTCCTCTATGACTCCTCTATGACTCCTCTATGACTCCTCTATGACTCCTCTATGACAGTATGACTCCTCTATGACTCCTCTATGACTCCTCTATGACTCCTCTATGACTCCTCTATGACTCCTCTATGACTCCTCTATGACTCCTCTATGACTCCTCTATGACTCCTCTATGACTCCTCTATGACTCCTCTATGACTATGACTCCTCTATGACTCCTCTATGACTCCTCTATGACTCCTCTATGACTCCTCTATGACTCCTCTATGACTCCTCTATGACTCCTCTATGACTCCTCTATGACTCCTCTATGACTCCTCTATGACTCCTCTATGACTATGACTCCTCTATGACTCCTCTATGACTCCTCTATGACTCCTCTATGACTCCTCTATGACTCCTCTATGACTCTCTATGACTCCTCTATGACTCCTCTATGACTCCTCTATGACTCCTCTATGACTCCTCTATGACTCCTCTATGACTCCTCTATGACTCCTCTATGACTCCTCTATGACTCCTCTATGACTCCTCTATGACTCCTCTATGACTCCTCTATGACTCCTCTATGACTCCTCTATGACTCCTCTATGACTCCTCTATGACTCCTCTATGACTCCTCTATGACTCCTCTATGACTCCTCTATGACTCCTCTATGACTCCTCTATGACTCCTCTATGACTCCTCTATGACTCCTCTATGACTCCTCTATGACTCCTCTATGACTCCTCTATGACTCCTCTATGACTCCTCTATGACTCCTCTATGACTCCTCTATGACTCCTCTATGACTCCTCTATGACTCCTCTATGACTCCTCTATGACTCCTCTATGACTCCTCTATGACTCCTCTATGACTCCTCTATGACTCCTCTATGACTCCTCTATGACTCCTCTATGACTCCTCTATGACTCCTCTATGACTCCTCTATGACTCCTCTATGACTCCTCTATGACTCCTCTATGACTCCTCTATGACTCCTCTATGACTCCTCTATGACTCCTCTATGACAGTATGACTCCTCTATGACTCCTCTATGACTCCTCTATGACTCCTCTATGACTCCTCTATGACTCCTCTATGACTCCTCTATGACTCCTCTATGACTCCTCTATGACTCCTCTATGACTCATCTATGACTCCTCTATGACTCCTCTATGACAGTATGACTCCTCTATGACTCCTCTATGACAGTATGACTCCTCTATGACTCCTCTATGACAGTATGACTCCTCTATGACTCCTCTATGACTACTCTATGACTCCTCTATGACTCCTCTATGACTCCTCTATGACTCCTCTGTGACTCCTCTATGACTCCTCTATGACTCCTCTATGACTCCACTATGACTCCTCTATGACTCCTCTATTTCTCCTCTATGACAGTATGACCTCTATGACTCCTCTATGACTCCTCTATGACTCCAGTATGACTCCTCTATGAC
>NW_026913468.1:0-11628 GCF_034315485.1 Pezoporus occidentalis
GTTCAGCCCAGTTTAGCCCTGTTCAGCCCAGTTTAGCCCAATTCAGACCAGTTTAGCCCAATTCAGACCAGTTTAGCCCTGTTCAGACCAGTTTAGCCCAGTTCAGCCCAGTTTAGCCCTGTTCAGACCAGTTTAGCCCAATTCAGACCAGTTCAGCCCAGTTCAGCCCAGTTCAGCCCAGTTCAGCCCAGTTCAGCCCAGTTTAGCTCAGCCCAGCCGTTCAGCCCAGTTCAGCCCAGTTTAGCCCAGTTCAGCCCAGTTTAGCCCAGTTCAGCCCAGTTCAGCCCAGTTCAGCCCAGTTTAGCCCAGTTCAGCCCAGTTCAGCCCAGTTCAGCCCAGTTTAGCCCAGTTCAGCCCAGTTCAGCCCAGTTCAGCCCAGTTCAGCCCAGTTCAGCCCAGTTCAGCCCAGTTTAGCCCAGTTCAGCCCAGTTCAGCCCAGTTTAGCCCAGTTCAGCCCAGTTCAGCCCAGTTCAGCCCAGTTCAGCCCAGTTCAGCCCAGTTCAGCCCAGTTTAGCCCAGTTCAGCCCAGTTCAGCCGTTTAGCTCAGCCCAGTTCAGCCCAGTTCAGCCCAGTTCAGCCCAGTTCAGCCCAGTTCAGCCCAGTTTAGCCCAGTTCAGCCCAGTTCAGCCCAGTTTAGCCCAGTTCAGCCCAGTTCAGCCCAGTTCAGCACAGTTTAGCCCAGTTCAGCACAGTTCAGCCCAGTTCAGCCCAGTTCAGCCCAGTTCAGCCCAGTTCAGCCCAGTTTAGCCCAGTTCAGCCCAGTTTAGCCCAGTTCAGCCCAGTTCAGCCCAGTTCAGCCCAGTTCAGCCCATTGGGATGGAATTCCCTCTTTCCCAGTACTTTCTAAGGCAAAAGTGAGGGAACCGAAGTGGCTCTGAGGGGGTCCCAGAGCAGCTGACACCTCCCATTGCCCCCCTATTGCCTTCCATTATCCCCCGGTCCCCCCTGAGCCCTCCCCCCCCCCGTCTATGGGGAATTACGGGGGTTCTGGTGGTCTGGGTCCCCCACCCCACTGAGGACCTGGAATGCCCCCACAGTGGGGTGGGGGGGTGAGGCTATGGGGTTTATGCTATGGGGCAGGGCTA
Organism: Pezoporus occidentalis; assembly: GCF_034315485.1. Lineage (NCBI taxonomy): Eukaryota > Metazoa > Chordata > Aves > Psittaciformes > Psittacidae > Pezoporus > Pezoporus occidentalis. The sequence continues at coordinate 1,086 of NW_026913468.1, forward strand.
TGGGTGCTCTGCTATGGGGCTGGGCTGTGGGTGCTCTACTATGGGTCAGGGCTATAGTCTTTATGCTGTGTGGCAGGGCTATGGGTACCCTGCTATGGGGCAGGGCTATGGGTGCTCTGCTATGGGGCAAGGCTATGGGGTTTATTCTATGAGGCAGGTTTATGGGGTTTATGCTATGGGGCAGGGTTATGGAGTGTATGCTGTGGGGCAGGGCTATGGGTGCTCTGCTATGGGGCAGGGCTATGATGCTGGGTTACGCTCATTGGTTCAGGTGTGAGGGGGTGGGGAGGGTCTCATGTGGGGCAGGGTGAGGCGCTGCCCCTCCCTCCACCCCTGCTATGGGAGGTGACTCACCTGGGGGGTGACTCACCCAGCTCTGGGCTGGGCTGTGGGGTGTGGCTGTGGGGCAGAGCTATGGGGCAGGGCTATGGGAATGGCCACAGGGCAGAAATGTGGGGTGGGGTTATGGGGCAGCGCTATGGGGCAGGGATGTGGGTGCTCTGGTATGAGGCAGAGCTATGGGGCAGAGCTACGGGCAAAAGATCCCCTGTGCTGCCACGGGGCTGTGCAATGGGGCAAGGAGCTCTTCTATAGGGCACGAGCTGCACTGTGGGGCAGCAGCTGTGCTATAGGGCAGCAGTTGTACTATGGGGTGTGGTGACAGGCCATGGGGAAGGTGCTGCTCTATGGGGCAGGGAGCCACTCTGTGACGTGGGATCTTCTCTGTGGGGCATGCACTGCATTATGGAGCGGGAGCCCATCTATGGGGCGGGCACAGAGCTATGGGGCGTGGAGCCCCGGGGCTCCCCCACCCAGCCCCACCTCTTCCTCGCTGCCATAAATGAGGACAGCTCATCCCCACGGCACGGGTCAGGCCAAGATGTGGGGCTGGGCTGCAGCGGGGACCCCTCTGCTGTTACTGCTGCTGCCAGGTAATAAGGGGGGCAGGCTCAGCCATGACACTTAAGGGGGAGAAGGGGGCACTTGGGGGGCAGGAGCTGTGGTGGGGGGTGTCAGGACTCAGGTATGTGGGGCTGAGGGTATGGGGCAGAGGGGTGTCATGGGGGCTGTGAAGCAGGGGGGGTTCAGGGCACAGGGCTATGGGGCTGAGCTGCTATGGGGCAGTAGCAGAGGCTGTCAGGTGGCTGTGGGGCTGGATCTGTGGGGCAGGGAGGTTCTCAAAGTTAAAGTCTATGGGGGGGCTGAGCTGCTATGGGGCAGGAAGGGAGGGGTGTCAAGGGGCTATGGGGCAGGAGCTATGGAGTGGGGGGGTGGCCTGGATTCAGGGCTATGGGGGTGAGCTGCTATGAGGCAGGAACAAAGCAGTGTTAGGGGCAATGGGGCAGAGACTATGGGGAAGGGGCTGTCAGGCCTCAGAGCTGTGGGGCAGAGGTGTGCTGGAGGGCTGTGGGGCAGGTTCTATGGGGCAGGGGCTGTGCTGTGGGTCGGGCAGGGACAGGCTGGGACAGGTCAAGCGTCGCCCGAGACGCATCCCCAGGGGCAGGGCGAGGCCTGTGAGCACCCGCCCCACACACACACACACGTGTGGGGCAGGCGCTGTGGGGCTGCAGTGCCTGAGCTGTGGGGCAGAGGATGGGACCTGCCATGCGGCCATCAACATCACCTGCCCCCCGGAGAGCGACGTCTGCGCTGAGGCCTTGGCCAGTGTCACATGGAGTGAGTGGGGAGATGTGGGCCAGGGGGTAGGCTACGGGGAGATGTGGGGCTGGTGCTCTATGGGGCAATGCGGGGTTGGGAAGCCTGGCTTTGCTCTATGGGGAGATGTGGGGCTAGAACTCCTTGCTTTGATCTAAGGGGCAATGTGGGGCTGGAACCTCTGCCTTCCTGGCTTTGCTCTATGGGGAGATGTGGGGCTAGAACCCCTTGCTTTGATCTAAGGGGCAATGTGGGGCTAGAACCTCTGCCTTTGCTCTATGCAGCGATGTGGGGCAGGGGGTGGGCTATGTGGAGATGTGGGTCTGGAACCCCTGGCTTTGCTCTGTGGGGTGATGTGGGGCAGGGGGTGGGCTATGGGGAGATGTGGGGCTCAAACCCTTGGCTTTGCTCTGTGGGGCGATGTGGGGCAGGGGGTGGGCTATGGGGCGATGTGGGGCAGGGGGTGGGCTATGTGGAGATGTGGGGCTGGAACCCTTGGCTTTGCTCTGTGGGGCGATGTGGGGCAGGGGGTGGGCTATGGGGAGATGTGGGGCTGGAACCCCTGGCTTTGCTCTGTGGGGCGATGTGGGGCAGGGGGTGGGCTATGTGGAGATGTGGGTCTGGAACCCCTGGCTTTGCTCTGTGGGGCGATGTGGGGCAGGGGGTGGGCTATGTGGAGATGTGGGGCAGGGGGTGGGCTATGGGGAGATGTGGGGCTGGAACCCCTGGCTTTGCTCTGTGGGGCGATGTGGGGCAGGGGGTCGGCAATGACCAGATCTGTGTCTCGAACCCCTGGCTTTGCTCTGGGCAGGGCAGGGGGTGAGCTATGGGGAGACCCTTGGCTTTGTGGGGGCGATGTGGGGCAGGGGGTGCCCGCGCTCACCCCGGCTATGGGGAGATGTGGGTCTGGAACCCCTGGCTTTGCTCTGTGGGGCGATGTGGGGCGCTGTTGGAACCCTTGGCCCGCAGGCCATGGGGAGGCTGGAACCCCTGGCTTTGCTGTGGGGCGATGTGGGGCAGGGGGGGGCTATGTGAGATGCGGGGAACCCCAGCTTTGCCGGGGCCCTTTGCTCTGTGGGGCGATGTGGGGCAGGGGGTGGGCTATGGGCGCGCGCCCCTGGCTTTGCTCTGTGGGGCGATGCGGGGGTCGTGGTCTTCGTGCGGAGGCGCCAGTGCCGGGGGGGGGCCGAGGCCTGCAACGGGGCCCTGCCCATGGGGACAGAGAGAGCCCTGCCCCTGCCCGTGGGGGGGCGGGGCTGTGGGCGGGGCCAGCCCGGGGCCCTGGGGTGAATGGGGGGTAAAGAGGGCAATGGGGTGAATGGCCTGGGGGCCCTAATGGGGGTAGATGCCCCTGCCCGGTAACGGGGGGTGAATGGGGGTGAATGGGGTAAAGGGGTAATGGGGTGAATGGGGGGTAGTGGGGGGTAAAGAGGGCAATGGGGTGAATGGGGTGAATGGGGGGTAATGGGGGTAATGGGGGGTAATGGGGTGAATGGGGGGTAAGGGGGTAAGGGGGTAATGGTAAGGGGGGTAATGGGAGGGTAATGGGGTGAATGGGGGGTAATGGAGGGGCAATGGGGGAGCAATGGGGTGAATGGGGGTAATGGGGTAGGGGGGGTAATGGGGGGTAAAGAGGGCAATGGGGTAATGGGGGGTAATGGGGTGAATGGGGGGTAATGGAGTGGGGGGGTAATGGGGGGTAAAGAGGGCAATGGGGTAATGGGGTGTAATGGGGGTAATGGAGGTAATGCAGTCAATGGGGATAATGGGGTCAATGGGGATAATAGGGGTAATGGGGGGCAATGGGAGTAATGGTGGCAATGGAGGCAATGGGGGTAATGGGGGGTAAAGGGGTCAATGGGGGGCAATGGGGGTGAGAATCCCTGGCCCCGCCCCCCCAGACAACGTCACGGCCCAGGCGCCCAATGGGCTGCGCTGCTTTGGTTGCCCTGACGACGGGCCCTGCTCCGCCCCCACCATCGTGGAGTGCTATGGCGACCTCCGCGGCTGTTTCCATGGCAACGTCACCGTGACGCTGGGTGAGAGCCAACGGGAGAGCGGGGTGGGGGGGGCGGGGTAAGGCATCATCGGTCACCATGGTGACCACATAGCGCCCTATAGGTCCCCTATGGGGCCTGGTGGCTGTGACGCCTCCCCTATGGGGCAGCTATGGGGCTGACGTCCGCTATCGCCCCCCTTGGCAGGTGGGTCCCGGCGGTGGCGGGAGGTGCGGGGCTGCGTGCGGGACCCGACCTGCACCCCGGAGCCCCGAGGGGACGACGCCGTGGGGCTGGAGGGCTCCTGCTGCGCCGGGGACCTCTGCAACGGCCCCGCAGGGAACCGCAGCCTCTTCGCCCCTGACCTGCCCCGGCTCGAGCTCCTCCCGCAGCCCCACGGCCCCACGGCCGGGCCCAACAAAGGCAATGGGAGCACTGGGGGGGACAAGGCCACCACCAAGATGGCCGCCCCCACGGGCAACGCGTCTGCCGCCAAAACCAAGATGGCCGCCCCCACGGGCAACGCGTCTGCCGCCAAAACCAAGATGGCCGCCCCCACGGGCAACACGTCTGCCACCAAAACCAAGATGGCCGCCCCCACAGGCAATATGGCGCCCACTGTAGCCAACGTGGCGGCCACCAAAGGCAATGTGGCCGCCTCCAGAGGCAGCATGGTGCCTACCGTAGCCAATGGGGCTGCTACCAAATCCAGTATGGCGGCCACCATGGCCAATATGGCGGCCACCACAGGCGATATGGTGATTGACCACCACGGAGCTGCCATTGATGCCAGCACAGCCGCCGGACGCTCCGGGCACCCCATGGAGCGCAAAGATGGCGTCAAGGGCCCTGTGGGGCAGAGCCACCCTCTGGGGGCAGGGTTGTGGCCCCTCCCCTTCCTCCTGCTCCTCCTCCTCTAAGGCCTCTATGGGGCGCCCCATAAGTGGGGCATTGCATGGGACAGGTGCCCCGTAAGTGGCACCTCCCCACCCCACAGATTGCCCCATCAGTGCCCCTCCTGCCCCCTTCCGTTCAATGGGGCATCCCCAAGTAAAAGTGGCACTTATAGGGTGCCTCATAAGCGACCCCCCAGCAACCCATAAGCTGCCCCATAAGTGCACGTTCCAGGCCTCCTTTTAGCCTGTGGGGCACTTATGGGGCACCCCACATCCTTCCCCCCACATCTGCCACTATGGGGCAATAAAGGGCTGTGGTGGAACAAGGGGGGATTGGTCTTTTACTGGGGGGCGGTGCTTATCCCTGGGGGCGGGGCTTAGCCAGAGGGGGCGGGGTTAACAGGCTCATCCTGGATCCCGCAGCGGAGATTGGCTGGAATAGCCTCGTCTGGAGGAGGGGAGAGAGCTGTCAGAGCCCCGCCCCCTTCCCTTTAGCCCCGCCCCCTCCCCTTCAGCCCCGCCCCTTTTACCCATGCGTCGGGGGCGGGGCAGCTGCAGCCCCTCCATGAGGGCAACGAAGGCGTCGGGGCTCAGCGTGAGGCGGGGGTTCAGGCGCCGCTCCTCCCCCACCGTGGACACCGTGTGCCCTATGGGGAGGCGTGACCCATAAGTGACCCTCGAGTGACCCACGAGTGACCCTCGAGTGACCCACGAGTGACCCATGAGTGACCCTCGAGTGACCCACGAGTGACCCTCGAGTGACCGAGTGACCCACGAGTGACCCTCGAGTGACCCACGAGTGACCCACGAGTGAACCAAGAGTGACCCTCGAGTGACCCATAAGTGACCCTCGAGTGACCCTCGAATGACCCACGAGTGACCCACGAGTGACCCTCGAGTGAACCAAGAGTGACCCACGAGTGACCCACGAGTGACCCACGAGTGACCCACGAGTGACCCTCGAGTGACCCACGAGTGACCCACGAGTGACCCACGAGTGACCCTCGAGTGACCCACGAGTGACCCACGAGTGACCCTCGAGTGACCCACGAGTGACCCACGAATGACCCACGAGTGACCCACGAGTAACCCACAAATTCCCCACAAGCCACCCACAACTTACCCACGAGTGACCCACGAGTGACCCCCAAGTGCCCCACAAGCCACCCACAAGTTACCCATGAGTGACCCCCAAGTGCCCCAGAAGTAACCCGCAGGTGACCCATGTGTGCCCCACAAGTGCCCCCCACCATTGTAGTCGTGCGCGGGGTAGACCAGGCACTCATCGGGGAGGGTGAAGATCTTCTCATGCACGGAGCGGTACAGGGTGCGGGCACAGCCTGGGGGGGGGGGGGTGTCACCATGGCAACAAGCTCCTCCCAGTGCCCCCCAATCCCCTCCCACTCTATCCCAGTCCATCCCCATCCCCTCCCACTCTATCCCAGTCCATCCCCATCCCCTCCCACTCTATCCCAGTCCATCCCCATCCCCTCCCACTCTATCCCAGTCCATCCCCATCCCCTCCCACTCTATCCCAGTCCATCCCCATCCCCTCCCACTCTATCCCAGTCCATCCGAATCCCCTCCCACTCTATCCCAGTCCATCCCCATCCCTTCCCACTCTATCCCAGTCCATCCCCATCCCCTCCCACTCTATCCCAGTCCATCCCCATCCCCTCCCACTCTATCCCAGTCCACCCCCATCCCCTCCCACTCTATCCATCCATCCCCATCCCCTCCCACTCTATCCCAGTCCATTCCCATCCCCTCCCACTCTATCCATCCATCCCCATCCCTTCCCACTCTATCCCAGTCCATCCCCATCCCCTCCCACTCTATCCCAGTCCATCCCCATCCCCTCCCACTCTATCCCAGTCCATCCCCCCACTCTATCCCAGTCCATCCCCATCCCCTCCCACTCTATCCCAGTCCATCCCCATCCCCTCCCACTCTATCCCAGTCCCCTCCCATCCCCATCCACCCCCATCCCCTCCCACTCTATCCCAGTCCATCCCCATCCCCTCCCACTCTATCCCAGTCCATCCCCATCCCTTCCCACTCTATCCCAGTCCACCCCCATCCCCTCCCACTCTATCCATCCATCCCCATCCTCTCCCACTCTATCCCAGTCCATCCCCATCCCTTCCCACTCTATCCCAGTCCATCCCAATCCCTTCCCACTCTATCCCAGTCCATGTCCCTCCCCATCCCAGTGCCTGCCCTGCTGGAAGTCGGTGCGGCCGCAGCCCCGGATGAGCAGCGCGTCCCCGGTGAACGCCATGGATTCATCGTCCAGCACCAGCGTCAAGCACCCGGCCGTGTGCCCGGGGCTGGCACGTGCCTGCAGCGCCTGTGGGGGGGGGGGGAGGCGTGGCCTAAGAAGGCTCCGCCCACACCACACCCCCCCCATAGGGTTCAATGTGGGCCCCCCCATAGGATTCAATGAGGAGTGTCCTTGCTAGGGCTCAATGGGTTCCCACAGGTGTCAATGGCCCCCCGCAAAGGGATCAATGGGTGTCTCCCCACATAGAGTTCAATGGGGCATCTGCCTATGGGTCTTTATGGCTCTCTATGGTCACTATGGGTCTCTATAGGGTCCCTATGGGTGCTATGGTCTCTATGGGTCTCGGGTCTCTATGGATCTCTATGGGTCTCTACGGGTCTCTACAGGATGTCTATGGGTTCTATATGGTTCTCTATGGGTCTCCATGGGTTCCTATGGGTCTCTATTGGTCCCTATGGGGTCTTTATGGGGTTCTATGGGTCCCTGTGCGTCTCTATGGGGTCTCTATGGGTGCCTATGGGGTCTCTATGGGTGCCTATGGGTCTCTATGGGGTCTCTATGGGCGCCTATGGGTCTCTATGGGTCTCTATGGGGTCTCTATGGGTGCCTATGGGTCTCTATGGGTCTCTATGGGTGCCTATGGGTCTCTATGGGGTCTCTATGGGTGCCTATGGGTCTCTATGGGTGCCTATGGGTGCCTATGGGTCTCTATGGGTGCCTATGGGTCCCTATGGGGTCTCTATGGGTGCCTATGGGTCTCTATGGGGTCTCTATGGGCTCCCTATGGGTCTCTATGGGTCTCTATGGGGTCTCTATGGGTCTCTATGGGTGCCTATGGGTGCCTATGGGTCCCTATGGTCCCTATGGGGCTCACGAAGGCTCCGAAGCGCAGCTCGTCCCCATCGCGCAGGAGCACGTCCGCGCTTGCGCCGCTCTCCCGCGAGATGGCGCTGCGGCACCCCAGCGCCGCGCGCAGCGCGCCAGACCCGGTCACGTGATCCGCGTGGCAGTGGGTGTTCACTGCGGGAGGGAAAAGGGGGCGGGGTCAGCACCGGGAGAGACCAACGGGGGCTCAGCGGTGGGGGGCGCCAGGCCGGGACCAAGGCCTCTATAAGGTTAATGGGGAGTCCAAGCCCCCATACAGGGCACAGGGAGGGGTCCGAAGCCCCCTTAGAGTGGGTTTAGGGGCAGGGTCGGGACTATGGGGTGTCTATGGGGGTCTATGGTTTGTCTGTGGCTGTCTATGGGGCTCTATGGGGTGCTATAGGATACGGATAGGGTGTCTATGGGGTGTCTACGCAGTGTCTGTGGGAGGCTATGAGTATCTATGGTTGTCTATGGGGCACTATGGGTGTCTGCGCAGTGTCTGTGGGGTGCTACGTGTGTCTATGCAGTGTCTATGGTCACCTGTGGGGGTCTATGGGTGTCTGTGGGTGTCTATGGGGTTCTATGGGTGTCTCTGGGTGTCTTGTCTATGGGGTGTTACGTGGTGTCTATAGGGGTCTGTGGGTGTCTATGGAGCGTTACATGGTGTCTGTGGGTGTCTATGGGGATCTATGGGTGTCTATGGGTGTCTATTGGTGTCTATGGGGTTCCATGGGTATTAGTGTCTATGGGTGTCTATGAGGTTCTACGGGTGTTTATGGCAGTCTATGGGGGTCTATGGGTGTCTATGACGTACGATGGATGTCTGTTGGTGTCTATGGGGTTCTATGGGTGTCTACTGGTGTCTAAGGGGTTCTATAGGTGTCTACCTATGACTGTCTCTGGGTGTCTATGGGGTTCTATGGGTGTCTATTGGTGTCTGTGGGTGTCTATGGGTGTCTGTGGGAGTCTATGGGTGTCTATGGGGTTCTACGGGTGTCTGTAGGAGTCTATGGGTGTCTATGGGGTTCTATGGGTGTCTATAGGAGTCTATGGGTGTCTCTGGGGGTCCATGGGGTCCCTCAGCACATACGTGAAGGAGCAGGCTGAGCCGAAGAGCTCCTGAACACAGCCGAACAACATGGTCCCTGGGGCACCGTCTGGGAACAACACGGGGTCGATGATGACAGGAATAACATGGGAACCTGAGCCCGCGTGGGAATGACAGAGGAATAACATGGGAATGACAGCACATAACGTGGGAATGAAGGAGGAGGAGGAGGGAACAACATGGGAACAACAGAATAACATGGGAATGACAGAGGAATAACACAGGAACGACATGGGAACAACATGGAATAACATGGGAATGACAGAGGAATAACATGGGAACAACATGGGAACAACACGGAATAACGTGGGAATGACAGAGGAATAACATGGGAACAACATGGGAACAACACGGAATAACGTGGGAATGACAGAGGAATAACATGGGAATGACATGGGAACAACACGGAATAACGTGGGAATGACAGAGGAATAACATGGGAACAACATGGGAAGAACACGGAATAACATGGGAATGACAGAGGAATAACACGGGAACGACACAGGAACAACATGGGAACAACATGGGAAAACACAGCACTCCAATGCTAACGTCATATGATCCCCATGTAATAACGTGAGACCCCCCTTATGACCCCCCGGTGACCCCTAGTATGCCCCCCCCAGCCCCCCCCCATATCACATGACTTTTATCCAACCCCTACTTCCGGGTCACCCCCCCCCGCCCCCAAACCCCGTCCACGGCCACCCCCCCACGGGCCCCCATTCCCCCCGGGACCTGCCGCAGCAGCAGCCGCCTCCCCGCGGTGCCGTAGCCCCGAAGGGCCGCGATGGCGGCGGGGACGCGGTGCAACCACATGACCGGGGGGGCGGAAGCGGAGAGAGACGCGGCGCCTTTAATTGGGGCCGGGAGCGGAGGGGAGGAGCCTTAAAGGGCAACGGCTTAAAGGGGCAATGCGCTAATAGGGCCATGGCTTAAAGGGGCAATGGCTAAAAGGGACAATGGCCTTAAAGGGGCAATGGCCTTAAAGGGGCAATGCGCTTAAAGGGGCAATGGCTAAAAGGGACAATAACCTTAAAGGGGCAACGGCTAAAAGGGACAATAGCCTTAAAGGGGCAATGGCTAAAAGGGACAACAGCCTTAAAGGGGCAATGGCTAAAAGGGGACAATGGCCTTAAAGGGGCAATGGCTAAAAGGGACATTGCCTTAAAGGGGCAATGGCTAAAAGGGACAACAGCCTTAAAGGGGCAATGGCTAAAAGGGACAATAGCCTTAAAGGGGCAATGGCTTAAAGGGGCAATGCGCTTAAAGGGGCAATGGCTTAAAGGGGCAATGCGCTTAAAGGGGCAAGGGCTAAAAGGGGCAATAGCCTTAAAGGGGCAATGGCTTAAAGGGGCAATGCGCTTAAAGGGGCAATGGCCTTAAAGGGGCAACTTTAAGGGCCATTGCACCTTAAAGGGCAACTCCTGACTCCCAAGTGACCCTTAGTTGCCCCTTGTGCCCCCCAAGTCCCCCCCCCATTCCTTAATCCCCCCCGATTGACCACTCCAGGCTTTAAAGTGAGGGTCCACCACCTTTATTAAGGGGGCGTGGCTCAGCAAAGGGGGCATGTCCAATGGGTGCAAATGCCCCCCCCCCACGTGGTTCCATAGGGAGTGTGTGGCTCCATACGGGACGTAGCTCCACTGGGGGCTTGGTTCCATAGGGGCTATTGCCGCTCGTAGATGAGGCGCAGCAGCCTCAGGCTGGGCCCATAGCGCTGCTGCTGCCGCTG
>NW_026913469.1:0-9104 GCF_034315485.1 Pezoporus occidentalis
AGTGTCACTTCTGAGACTTTATGGGTATTTATTCTTTCACATCTGCACAAAGAAGCATGAAAGTCTAAATAATTACTTTGATATTTCATAAAGCTTGTAATCTGTCAGCCCCTTATGGCTGGCTTTGAAATATTAAAGGAGATATGAATAAACAACCACCCAAAATCAACTGAGCACCTTTTCTTTTCACAAATGGGCTATCGCCCATCCAAGCCTCCTTCATGCCAAAGACATCAAGAAGTTCATACAAACACTTCCAGTTTGAGTCCACCCACCAGCTGTGGCCGTGACGAAGGAAACCACAGATTTCTTGTGGATCTGAGCAAAATTTCAGAAATAAAGGAGCCCCAGAAGAAAAAAGAAAGAGAAAAACCATCCAACCAACCAAAAAACCAAAACAACACAAACCAAGAGACTCAGAGGTTCAAGGGCAAAACAGTTCCTCGTAAGAACTTGAAAAGGAAGTAGGAGAGTAGACCATTTAGGGACAGAGGTTATTACCTTCCCCACTCATCTTGAATAAAACTCTGGCTCACGCTTTCAGGGAGGCTGTTCAGGAAGGTGTTTTCTAATGACCAGTAACACAACATGGTCCAAGCTGTTTCCATCTTCTACTTCCTTTCACTCTGCTGAATTTTTAGGCAGGATTTCATTGCTTTCTATAGCACAGCAGAACTTCCCTCAAAGGCAGCGCTATAAAGTACCTGTCATTTGTTGGGTTTAAAAGCTCGTTTCTTGAGACGTGATTTATCAGCAAGATGCTTCAGCAGTAAAATATTAACCATAGAATCGCAGAGTGGTTTGGGTTGAAGGGCCCTCAAAACCCATCCAGCTCCAAGCCCCTCCCACAGGCAGAGGCAGCTCCCACCAGGTGCTCCAGCCCCCAAAACGTCTCCATGGACTCCTCTGGACTGGGGTTGAACGGATTGAAAGTAGCCCTGAGAAGAAGCACTTGGGGGTGTTGGTCTATGAGAAGCTCCCCATGCCCTGGCTTCAGTGGGCGCTTGAGCCCAGATGCCCTCCCTGTGCTGGGCTGCAACCTCAGAGCATGAGCAGCAGCTCAGGGAGGGGATTCTCCCCCTCTGCTGTGTTCTGGGGAGACCCCCCTGCAGGCCTGATCCAGCTCTGGGGCAACAGCACAAGAGGGACGTGGAGCTGCTGGAGCGAGTCCAGAGGAGGAAATGGAGATGATGCGAGGGCTGGAGCAGCTCTGCTCTGGAGCCAGGCTGAGAGAGCTGGGCTGCTTCCACCTGCACAAGAGAAGGCTCCTCAAGGGGAGACCTTAGAGCACCTCCAGTGCCTAAAGGGGCTACAGGAAACCTGGAGAGGGGCTTTGGGTAACGGCCTACAGGAACAGGACAGGGAATGGCTTTAACCTGCCAGGGGGGAGACTGAGATGAGCTCTTAGGCACAAGTTCTTCCCTGCGAGGGTGCTGAGGCGCTGGCACAGGGTGCCCAGACAAGCTGTGCCTGCCCCATCCCTGGCAGTGTTCAAGGCCAGGTTGGACACAGGGGCTTGGAGCACCCTGCTCTAGTGGAAGGTGTCCCTGCCCGTGGCAGGGGGTTGGAACTGGAGGGCTTTAAGGTCCCTTCCTACCCAAACCACTCTGTGAATCTATGCCAAGGCAGAGCTGTTGCTGCCCCTCTGACAAATCACACTTCAAGCATTTCAAAAGATTTCCCACAAATATACCTGCCAAACTCATCCTCCACCACATCCAAATATGACCCAAATATGACATACAACTGCCACCTCTCCCCTCTGATGTGCTCTCTCCAGGATGCCAAGGTGCCCATTATATCCATGTGGTTTCCATTTTATTACACCAAACACTCTTCAAAATAATGCTGCAGAGGTGTAAAAAAAAAAAAGGGAGCAGACCTCCACGCAGCTACTCCTGAACACAACGCAAGAGGAGAACCCTGCTAGTGCACGTGGGCATCTTCCTGCTCCAGCTACAAAGTCTGCCTGCCACAACCCAGCTGAAGAGATGCCGACAGCGCTGCAGTTTGCTCAGCCCACAGATGAAAGGCCCTGCCAGTCCTACACAGCACAGGATACAGAGCAAATCTCATGGCATGTATTTTCAGCAAGTGTCCCTGAAATGGGGAAGGCCCCCGAGAAGCTCTCTCGGAAGCGAGGCTTTTACTCCTGGAACAGAAACCTCTGTGACTATGCCATTACCAGCTGGAAGGAAGTCTCCATCCACACATCCATCCCCACGCAGCAGAGTAACAGAAGGTCCCTCACGTTATGCTCAGGCAGCAGGTACTAGCTGCCAGCCAAAGGAAGGATGCTATTCAAGCAGACCTGCAGCTCAGCCTCCACAGGGGGAATCCTGCACTTTCTTTCCTGTGAAAAGTCAGTGCTGAGGGTTTTGGACATACACAACAGCATTTGAAAACCCAAAGTCATGCAGACACGTAATAAGGGAAGACTTGGGCTGCTATCCAACCACCTCACTCTGCCAGGGTGCTGCACATCTGGGAAATACAAGTGGCTAAATCATCCTGCCAACATCCCATTTTCCTGTAGCTCAACATCAGCCAGAATCCTCATGGATAAAACAATTCCCACATCACAACTCTAAAAATACATCTGCAGGGCTCCAGGGCTTGAAGGTTGCTTCCCCTAGCTAGAACATCCCTGCTGGGCTGGAGGGAAAGCTTTACAGCAGCTCATTAAACCACAACTCCATCTGCTGCACAGTTCTGCCAAGGTTTGTTTGATTTGGGGAACTTCCTTCCACACACCATAAAGACTGATTCCCAAAGGAAACAAAAGAGAACTAAGGATGTGCCTGTCTCCGCCCAAAAGGCACTCCCTCACAGTTGAACATTGGGCCATACAGTCACACTTTTACTGCTTTCTTCCCTGCCAGGGTAATCACAGCTAAAATCCAGGTAAATGTGATTTAAGCAGCGACCCAAAGCCCCACTTGCCAAAAGCACAGGCCAGAAAGTATGGAGGAATTCCGCACTTCACCCTCTGAAGGGGGACACAGCCCAGTTCCATGCACACAAATTGCATCTCATCTGCACATCCACAGCACCTACCAAAATGCAGTCCCCATCTCATGACAAGCCTCTGCAACCCAACAGCAAGAGAGGGACGTCAGAAGAGCACCTCTGACACACAGACAAGGACAGGTGAATACTGGGCCTGCTTTGGCAACACAAGTATCAGCAAAGGAAGCAAAACTGTGGCTCACCTTGTAGCAGGAAAGAAAAAGCAGCTCCCACTCTCCAAAGCTGCTCTTCACACAGAGCAGGGGGACACTGGACAAGGTGAGTCCAAACTGCACTGACCACTGCAAGCAAGAACCTGGAGAGCTGCTGCAGCTGCAGGCCCAGCCTGCGGGGCTTGTCCCACAGAACACCAGTGCAGCCAAACACAAGGTCCAGCCTGAGCTTACCTTTAAAGGAACTTTGCTTTCTTCCGCCCTTATTTAGCAGGGACTCCCAAGTCCTACCCAGAAAAGGCAAGCCTCAAGAGCTCTTGTAATGTTATTTATGAATTATAACCCTTTTCAATGGACAAGATTTAGAGAAGAAAGATTTGAAGGGAAGGGACAAGTGTCCCTCTGACAAATCCACATTTAAGGAAGTTTTTTTTCTGAACCACAGCAGCAGAGGTCAAAGCCCAGCCCAGCCCAGCCAAATGAGCTGCTGCAGATGAAAGCACAGTGCTCCTACAGGAATCTTTCACACCTTAAAAGTTCCAGGAAGTTTTTGGAGAGCTCTAAACCCCTGTATCAATTTTAGTTGATTTTAAATCTGACCGTTAAGTACCCCAGCCTCATGCAGGTAGCTTAAAATACAGCTAACAATTCTTGGGGACTCCAACAAGTTTCTGCCTGCAACTCAAAATTGCAGACAACCCTTTTTCTGTAAGCCTTATACCTTAAGCACCTTGTATCTTAACACTCACTGCCTCATTTCAAATAGGACTTCACCACAAGTTTCTTCATCCAGCCTCAGCATTGTTTGGTCTTCCACAGCCCTCACATGCTCACAAAGGAGGTGATGGGCACTCCCAGGGCCACTGAACTCCCTTTCAGGGGAGAGTGCCAAAGGGGATGAGCAAACATCCCCCCTGGCAAATGCACACAGAAGGAAACAAACTTCTTGACCATGTATTGTCTCCTGTAAACCCCATCTCAGTCTTGCTCTCTGTCTCTCTCTCTCTCACACACACACACACACACACACACACACACACACACACACACACACACACACAACTTTTTCTTTCCATTGCAAATGTGACTCTCAGCATCATTACATTTTCCTTTTTTTTTTTTGGTTTTTAAAAAGGTTACCCTTTTGGCCCTTTTTGGGCTGAACTTGTTTCCCCCAAAAAGGCCCCGGCCAAGGGGGTTTTGGGTTTTGGGGTTTTTTTTGGGGGTTTTCCCAGTTTTCTCTTTATTGGGGTTTCAAAGCGGCGGGGAATTTTGGGGCTTTTCCATTTTGGGTGGGGTTTTTTGGGTGGGCCCGTTTTTTTTGGTCCAGGGGTGGCCCCTTCCCCCAAAAACTTTTCTAAACAAAAGGGGCCCGGAAAAGAATTTTCCTTTTGTCTCTCAACTTTTCCCGGAAAAAGGTTCCCGTCCCTTCACTCCCCTGAAAGTTTCCCCCCCTTCAATTTGGGTGGGACAGTTTCCAAATCTAATTTTTTTCAAATGAAAAAGGTTTTTTAAAAACCTTTTCTTTTAAAATGCAGGTGGAATTTGAAGGAAAAACCAAATTTTCTTTGCCCCGGGGGGGAAGGGTTTTTTGGTGGCACGTTTTGGGTTTCCCGTTCCCTTTGGGTTTGCCCCAAAAAAATTTTTGGTCCCTTTAGATCACATTTTTAAAAAAAGGGTTTTGGGTTGGTTGGGTTTTAAAAGGAAAAAGAACTGATAAAAATTTTTTGGGGGTTTTTTTTTCCCTTTTTAAAAAGAGAAAAAATTCCCACCAGGCGGGCCGTTTTCGCCCATTGGGGGGGCAGGGGGGCCCCGAGCCCACTTGGGCTTTTAGGGGGCAGGGCTCCCTTTCCCCGGCCCCCCCGGGGGGGACCTTTAATGGGGCTCCCCTGTTACAAAAACCGCCCTTTCTAACGGTTTCCAAAAAAGGCCCCGCCCCCTTTCTGGGCAAAAGGGGGTTTTAGTTTTCCCGATTGGGGGTTTAAGGTGGCGTGAGATGGGGCTCTTTTTTGGGGGGGTGAATAATTTTTAAAAAGCCCCTTAAAAAAAGGGAGAAAAAAGAAGCCAAGGGAAAAAGGGTCTTCACCTGAAACTTTTTTTTTGCAAGGAAAAAAATTTCCAACCTCTAAATTTTTTTAAAATAATTGTAAAACCATTTTTTTTAAAAGCAGGAATTTGGGAAAAAGGTTTTTTCCACGGCGGGGCCCCGCCTTGGAGCGGGGGGGGGACGTGCCCCGTGAGGGGATGTGCCCCCGCTCAGGGGTTCCCCCTTAGCCCCAAACAGGGAAACAAGGGGGGTTTTATTTTAAAAAAAAAAGAATTTAAAAACCCCAAAAAATGGGGGGAAACCATTCCAAGGCTTTGCGGCAAACTTGTTTTGTGGGGGAATGGGGGGGCCCCCCCGGGAAACCGGTCCTCCCAATTTCGGCCGGGTTTTTCAAGGGGGGGTTTTGCTGCTTAAACCTTTTTTCCCGGTTTAGGGGATACCCTCAGGGGAAAAAAAAAGTGGCTGTTGCCCCATTTTAAATGTGAGGGAGTGCCTTTCCAGCAGACAGGCACATTTAGTTCTCTTGTTTCCTTGGGAACACTTACTAGGTCTGGCAAGGAAGCCAATAAACACTTGCAGAACTTCCCAAGGGGTTTTTTTTAATGAGCTGTGAAAGCTTTCTCATAGTAATTCTAGCTATGGAACCAACCTTCAGCCGACTAAAAGATTGGTTGAATTTTTATCCATGCCAGGTTGCACAGCTGGTTACAAGGCAAAGGATCTTGGCAGGATATTTCCTTGATCCCAATGTGCGAAACCGGAGATCAAAACCCAATTCCTTTGTCTGCAGACTTGAGGGTTTAAAATCTTTGGGATCCAGAACCCTACAATTTAAAAAAAACCAGTTCCCAAGGACGGGAAGGGTTTTTTGAAATCCTTCCCTAGCAAGCACTGATCCCAATAAATAAAGGACTATTCTGTACCCGCCCGGGGGAGGTTTGGGGGGAGACTTCCTTGCCAACTGTAAACATGTCAAGCGTTTCTTTCCAGGATACAGCTATCCGAATTCTGGAGGCTCCCATCCCCATCAAGCAGGCAAAATGAGTTTCTGTTTCCCGTGTAAGGGACCGCCTTCGTGTAGCAACAACTGCGTACAAGCCTGTCTTCCACTGGGTTGTTTGGGGGCAACTTGCAGCTGAGCAGAAGATCCTCAAAGCGCCGGTCTCCTCTTGTTTTTGGGTAGCTCGGGAGGCCCCTTGTTTGACACCTGCAGCATATTGAGATGTTCAGGGAAAACCCAAGCCCTGGTAAATGGGCCTTGGCACCGGAGAGATGCACATCAGAGGAGCTGCAGTTTTCTGAATGGTTTGCAATTGTGGGGGAGTTTGGCATACATTTGGGAAATTAACACAAGAGATTTTGGGGGCAGCATCCAGCTCTCCTTGGAGAGCAAGAATGCAGACTCGGTTTCAGGTCCTTAAAGCCCTGCCAGTTCCAACCCCTGGCACGGACAGCCCTCCACCGAGCAGGGTGCCCAACCCGTCCAACCTGGCCCAACTGCAGGGAGGCAGAGACAGTCGGGCAAGCCTGGCCAGGCGTACGGACCCTTGCACAAGTTTGCCAAGGAGCACGCGCTCCCCTGGCAGGTGAAGCATTCCCTCCGTTCCTGCAGGCCGTACCCAAAGCCCTTCCAGGTTTCCTGTAGCCCTTTAGGCACTGGAGTGCTCTAAGTCTCCCTGAGGAGCCTTCTCTTGTGCAGGTGGAACAGCCCAGCCTTCCCGCCTGGCTCAGAGCAGAGCTCTCCAGCCCTCCATCATCTCCATTTCCTCCTCTGGACTCGCTCCAGCATCAACTCCTCTTGCTTATCCAGAGCTGGATCAGCCCTTCAAGGTGTCCCAGAACACATAAAGGGGAGAACCCCTGGCTGCTGCTATCCTGGGTTCAGCCCAAGGGGCATCGGGCACAAGCGCCCACAACCGCAGGGGCAAACCAAGCGCCCAAGCTTCTGCTACTAATCCGTTCAACCCCAAGTCCAGGAGTTCTGGAGCTTTCTGGGGCCTGAACCTGGTGGGAGCTGCCTTGACTGTGGGAGGGGTTGGCGGCTCAGTTGGAGGCCCTAACCAACCATCTTGGATACTGTAATTTCTCTGCTAATGAATTTTCTGAAAACACTTTAAAAGAGCCTTAAACCCAACAATAACTTGACGCTCCTTTTGACTAAACTGCTGTCAGTCAGCATGATTTCCCCCAAACTCACAGTCAAAAGAGAAGATGGAACAGCTGGCCATTGTTTCGTTTAGGGAACACGTTCCGAACCTCCCTGAAAGCTGAGAGATTGAAGATTGGAAGTAATGCCTCTTCCTAAATGGTCACTACTCCTACTTCTTTTCAAGTCTTAAAGGAGACTGTTGCCCTTGAACCTCTCAGTCTCTTGGTTGTGTTTGTTTTTTTGAGATAGTTTTCTCTTTCTTTTTCTTCTGGGGCTCCTTTATTTTTGAAATTTTCTCAGATCCACAAGAAATATTGGTTTCCTTCTCACGGCCACTTGGTGGACTCAAACTGGAAGTGTTTGTAAAGAACCTTGATGTCTTTGCCCTGAAAAGCTGGATGGGGGATAGCCCATTGTGAAAGAAAGCTCCCGCCCACCGGGGGAAACCCCTTCCCCGGGCCCCCAACCCCCGAGGGAAAAAGGGGGGGGGACCGGGGTGAAAAGGCCCCTGGCCCCAAAAAACCCCCGGAACCCAAACGGCCCTTCTAGGGCCTTCAATCCTCAAACCCCCCTTCAAAGACCGGGGAATTTGGGGGAAATTCACGCCCAATGCGAAGCTGGAGGCCGGTTGAGGGCCCTCACCAACCCCGAATCCCTGGTTAAAATTTATCCAAACCCTTTCCCAAAAAAATTGGGGCTTTTAAACCCAAAAAGACAGTCCCGAAACCTCCTAAGAAGCTTGATGAAAAAAAAATTTCTGCAATTTAAAAAGATAAAAAGAAATGGACTACTTGGGTTTTTGGGCTTTAAACACCTCCAGTCCAAAGCAGCCGGGAAAATCGTGGATGAATACGCTCCCCAAATGGTCAACCCTTTTTTTAAGGGAGACTCCTGCCCAACCTTAGTTTTGTTGGGGCTCCTCAGAGAATTTTTTTTTCCTTTTTTGGGGCCCTTTTTCTGAAATTCCCCAAATCTGGGTTTTCCTTTTTCAGGCCCTGGTGGGCCCAAAGGATTTTTTTCCTTAGTCTCTGGTGAATAAGCTAACCCATTTAAAGAAGGGTTGGAAAATTGGTTCCTTATACTCCAAGGGTTTAAGGGAAAGCAAATAACTTTAAAAAACAAATTATTTCTTCACCTTTTTGGGTTAAAATTAAAACCCCCTCTCAAAAACCCCCCGGTTTGGTGCATGTGGTTCCCCTCCGTCCCGGAAACTAATATTAAACTCCCAAATTCCCCTTCAGGTTTTTCTTTGGGGAATTTTTCACCCTAATCTTTTAAAGGAAAAAAAACCTTTTCCCCCCACCCGGACTTGTTTTTTGCCTAAAAAATTTTAATCCAAAAAGGGCTTTTTGGGAAGGGATTTAAAGCCTTCCACCCACCAAATTGCCGAAAAGGAAGGGTTTCTTTTTAAAGACAAATCCCTCCCGGGGGATTTTCCAATTTTTTTAAAAAAAAGGCAGACCCCAAGGGAAAAAAGCCCCCAAACCGTTCTTTTGGCCTTTGGGGAGAAACCACAGGTGGGCAAATGCCCAAAAAGTTGGGCTGGAAAAGGTTGAAGCCCTTGAAACAGGAAAAAAATTTTAAAAACCCCGAATACAAGAACTCGGGGAAAAGTGGTGGAACCGCTTAGACCCCACAAAACCCGGTAAGGGAAAAACAAGGGCCCCGGCCAACCCTTTTTCCTTTAACAACCCGACTCTTTTGTTGAGAAAGGCTTGACCCCATC
>NW_026913470.1:0-5500 GCF_034315485.1 Pezoporus occidentalis
AACAGTATAACTCCTCTATGACTCCACTATAACAGTATGACAGTATGACTCCTCTATGACTCCTCTATAACAGTATGACTCCTCTATGACTCCTCTATAACAGTATGACTCCTCTATGACTCCTCTATAACAGTATGACTCCTCTATGACTCCTCTATAACAGTATGACTCCTCTATGACTCCTCTATAACAGTATGACTCCTCTATGACTCCTCTATAACAGTATGACTCCTCTATGACTCCTCTATAACAGTATGACTCCTCTATGACTCCTCTATGACTCCTCTATGACTCCACTATAACAGTATGACTCCTCTATGACTCCTCTATGACTCCTCTATGACTCCTCTATGACTCCTCTATAACAGTATGACTCCTCTATGACTCCTCTATAACAGTATGACTCCTCTATGACTCCTCTATAACAGTATGACTCCTCTATGACTCCTCTATGACTCCTCTATGACTCCTCTATGACTCCTCTATGACTCCTCTATGACTCCTCTATGACTCCTCTATGACTCCTCTATGACTCCTCTATAACAGTGACTCCTCTATAACAGTATGACTCCTCTATGACTCCTCTATAACAGTATGACTCCTCTATGACTCCTCTATGACTCCTCTATGACTCCTCTATGACTCCTCTATAACAGTATGACTCCTCTATGACTCCTCTATAACAGTATGACTCCTCTATGACTCCTCTATGACTCCTCTATGACTCCTCTATGACTCCTCTATGACTCCTCTATAACAGTATGACTCCTCTATGACTCCTCTATAACAGTATGACTCCTCTATGACTCCTCTATGACTCCTCTATGACTCCTCTATAACAGTATGACTCCTCTATGACTCCTCTATAACAGTATGACTCCTCTATGACTCCTCTATAACAGTATGACTCCTCTATGACTCCTCTATAACAGTATGACTCCTCTATGACTCCTCTATGACTCCTCTATAACAGTATGACTCCTCTATGACTCCTCTATAACAGTATGACTCCTCTATGACTCCTCTATAACAGTATGACTCCTCTATGACTCCTCTATAACAGTATGACTCCTCTATGACTCCTCTATGACTCCTCTATGACTCCTCTATGACTCCTCTATGACTCCTCTATGACTCCTCTATAACAGTATGACTCCTCTATGACTCCTCTATAACAGTATGACTCCTCTATGACTCCTCTATAACAGTATGACTCCTCTATGACTCCTCTATAACAGTATGACTCCTCTATGACTCCTCTATAACAGTATGACTCCTCTATGACTCCTCTATAACAGTATGACTCCTCTATGACTCCTCTATAACAGTATGACTCCTCTATGACTCCTCTATAACAGTATGACTCCTCTATGACTCCTCTATGACTCCTCTATGACTCCTCTATGACTCCTCTATGACTCCTCTATGACTCCTCTATAACAGTATGACTCCTCTATGACTCCTCTATAACAGTATGACTCCTCTATGACTCCTCTATAACAGTATGACTCCTCTATGACTCCTCTATAACAGTATGACTCCTCTATGACTCCTCTATAACAGTATGACTCCTCTATGACTCCTCTATGACAGTATGACTCCTCTATGACTCCTCTATAACAGTATGACTCCTCTATGACTCCTCTATAACTATGACTCCTCTATGACTCCTCTATAACTATGACTCCTCCATGACTCCTCTATAAGACTATGACTCCTCTATGACTCCTCTATAACAGTATGACTCCTCTATGACTCCTCTATAACAGTATGACTCCTCTATGACTCCTCTATAACAGTATGACTCCTCTATGACTCCTCTATGACTCCTCTATAACAGTATGACTCCTCTATGACTCCTCTATAACAGTATGACTCCTCTATGACTCCTCTATAACAGTATGACTCCTCTATGACTCCTCTATAACTGTATGACTCCTCTATGACTCCTCTATAACAGTATGACTCCTCTATGACTCCTCTATGACTCCTCTATGACTCCTCTATGACTCCTCTATGACTCCTCTATGACTCCTCTATGACTCCTCTATGACTCCTCTATGACTCCTCTATGACAGTATGACTCCTCTATGACTCCTCTATAACAGTATGACTCCTCTATGACTCCTCTATAACAGTATGACTCCTCTATGACTCCTCTATAACAGTATGACTCCTCTATGACTCCTCTATGACTCCTCTATAACTCTATGACTCCTCTATGACTCCTCTATGACTCCTCTATGACTCCTCTATGACTCCTCAGTATGACTCCTCTATGACTCCTCTATGACAGTATGACTCCTCTATGACTCCTCTATAACAGTATGACTCCTCTATGACTCCTCTATGACTCCTCTATGACTCCTCTATGACTCCTCTATGACTCCTCTATGACTCCTCTATGACTCCTCTATGACTCCTCTCTATGACTCCTCTATGACTCCTCTATGACTCCTCTATGACTCCTCTATGACTCCTCTATAACAGTATGACTCCTCTATGACTCCTCTATAACAGTATGACTCCTCTATGACTCCTCTATAACAGTATGACTCCTCTATGACTCCTCTATAACAGAAAGACTCCTCTATGACTCCTCTATAACAGTATGACTCCTCTATGACTCCTCTATAACAGTATGACTCCTCTATGACTCCTCTATAAAAGTATGACTCATCTATGACTCCTCTATAACAGTATGACTCCTCTATGACTCCTCTATAACAGTATGACTCCTCTATGACTCCTCTATAACAGTATGACTCCTCTATGACTCCTCTATAACAGTATGACTCCTCTATGACTCCTCTATGACTCCTCTATGACTCCTCTATGACTATGACTCCTCTATGACTCCTCTATAACAGTATGACTCCTCTATGACTCCTCTATAACAGTATGACTCCTCTATGACTCCTCTATAACAGTATGACTCCTCTATGACTCCTCTATAACAGTATGACTCCTCTATGACTCCTCTGACTCCTCTATGACTCCTCTATGACTCCTCTATGACTCCTCTATGACTCCTCTATGACTCCTCTATGACTCCTCTATGACTCCTCTATGACAGTATGACTCCTCTATGACTCCTCTATGACTCTATGACTCCTCTATGACTCCTCTATAACAGTATGACTCCTCTATGACTCCTCTATACCAGTATGACTCCTCTATGACTCCTCTATAACAGTATGACTCCTCTATGACTCCTCTATAACAGTATGACTCCTCTATGACTCCTCTATAACAGTATGACTCCTCTATGACTCCTCTATGACTCCTCTATGACTCCTCTATGACTCCTCTATGACTCCTCTATAACAGTATGACTCCTCTATGACTCCTCTATAACAGTATGACTCCTCTATGACTCCTCTATGACTCCTCTATGACTCCTCTATGACTCCTCTATGACTCCTCTATGACTCCTCTATGACTCCTCTATTACTCCTCTATAACAGTATGACTCCTCTATGACTCCTCTATAACAGTATGACTCCTCTATGACTCCTCTATAACAGTATGACTCCTCTATGACTCCTCTATGACTATGACTCCTCTATGACTCCTCTATAACAGTATGACTCCTCTATGACTCCTCTATAACAGTATGACTCCTCTATGACTCCTCTATGACTCCTCTATGACTCCTCTATGACTCCTCTATAACAGTATGACTCCTCTATGACTCCTCTATAACAGTATGACTCCTCTATGACTCCTCTATAACAGTATGACTCCTCTATGACTCCTCTATAACAGTATGACTCCTCTATGACTCCTCTATAACAGTATGACTCCTCTATGACTCCTCTATAACAGTATGACTCCTCTATGACTCCTCTATAACAGTATGACTCCTCTATGACTCCTCTATAACAGTATGACTCCTCTATGACTCCTCTATGACTCCTCTATGACTCCTCTATGACTCCTCTATGACTCCTCTATGACTCCTCTATGAACTCTATGACTCCTCTATGACTCCTCTATGACTCCTCTATGACTCCTCTATGACTCCTCTATGACTCCTCTATGACTCCTCTATGACTCCTCTATAACAGTATGACTCCTCTATGACTCCTCTATAACAGTATGACTCCTCTATGACTCCTCTATAACAGTATGACTCCTCTATGACTCCTCTATAACAGTATGACTCCTCTATGAATCCTAGAGAACTGTCTGACTCCTCGATGACTCCTCTATAACAGTATGACTCCTCTATGACTCCTCTATAACAGTATGACTCCTCTATGACTCCTCTATAACAGTATGACTCCTCTATGACTCCTCTATAACAGTATGACTCCTCTATGACTCCTCTATAACAGTATGACTCCTCTATGACTCCTCTATGACTCCTCTATGACTCCTCTATGACTCCTCTATGACTCCTCTATGACTCCTCTATGACTCCTCTATGACTCCTCTATAACAGTATGACTCCTCTATGACTCCTCTATAACAGTATGACTCCTCTATGACTCCTCTATGACTCCTCTATGACTCCTCTATGACTCCTCTATGACTCCTCTATAACAGTATGACTCCTCTATGACTCTCTCTATGACTCCTCTATGACTCCTCTATGACTCCTCTATGACTCCTCTATGACTCCTCTATGACTCCTCTATGACTCCTCTATGACTCCTCTATGACTCCTCTATGACTCCTCTATGACTCCTCTATGACTCCTCTATGACAGTATGACTCCTCTATGACTCCTCTATAACAGTATGACTCCTCTATGACTCCTCTATAACAGTATGACTCCTCTATGACTCCTCTATGACTCCTCTATGACTCCTCTATGACTCCTCTATGACTCCTCTATGACTCCTCTATAACAGTATGACTCCTCTATGACTCCTCTATAACAGTATGACTCCTCTATGACTCCTCTATAACTCTATGACTCCTCTATGACTCCTCTATGACTCCTCTATGACTCCTCTATGACTCCTCTATGACTCCTCTATGACTCCTCTATGACTCCTCTATAACAGTATGACTCCTCTATGACTCCTCTATAACAGTATGACTCCTCTATGACTCCTCTATAACAGTATGACTCCTCTATGACTCCTCTATAACAGTATGACTCCTCTATGACTCCTCTATAACAGTATGACTCCTCTATGACTCCTCTATAACAGTATGACTCCTCTATGACTCCTCTATAACAGTATGACTCCTCTATGACTCCTCTATAACAGTATGACTCCTCTATGACTCCTCTATAACTATGACTCCTCTATGACTCCTCTATGACTCCTCTATGACTCCTCTATGACTCCTCTATGACTCCTCTATGACTCCTCTATGACTCCTCTATGACTCCTCTATGACTCCTCTATGACTCCTCTATGACTCCTCTATGACGCCTCTATGACGCCTCTATGACGCCTCTATGACGCCTCTATGACGCCTCTATGACGCCTCTATGACGCCTCTATGACGCCTCTATGACTCTATAACAGTATGACTCCAC
>NW_026913471.1:0-9368 GCF_034315485.1 Pezoporus occidentalis
TGACCGTGAATACCCCAAGCAGAATGAGATAGAGGAAGAGGACAACGAATGACTGCAAAGCATCACTTGGGGGCAACTGAAAAGTAACATCCTAAATATGTGTGCTTGTAAAGTAGCTATTATTAGAGGCTGTGATTTTGTGTATAAAACCACCTGTATTTACTAGCCAGTTGCTAATAAGAAACTACACCTTGTATTGTATAGATTTGTCACTTGTAAAAGAGATGTTAGCGTATGGGAATTTGCAGTAGCTGCTAGAAAATGCTAAGGCAAAAGCTAGAAAGATTTTAATACAATGGTAGTGTTATAAAGCAGGTGATGGAACAAATTAAGAGGGTGGGAGAATTCCAGTGGTAAGAAATTTCTTTGGCTAGTCCTTCACTGCCATCAGCATCTTCAACATGCTGCTGCACCCTGTAATAGTTACTCTGCTAATGTAAATTTGTGTGTGCCTTGCTGTAGTAGCGACTTGTTACTGGATGAAGCAGGTGAAACTGTGCATTGACAACAAGGTGCAAGGACTGAGGCTGACCAAATGCCTGCTACCACAATCAAGGGCAAGACTGGGTTGGCTTCTGTGTTTGCCACCAAGAAGAACCTTTAGCTCCGCTGTTGGCTGCAACCCAGCAGGCGTGGAGCGGTGGGGACACATGCCATGCCAGACCTTGATGTGAAGGATCAGAGAGCTATACAGCCTGTTATCAGAGAGCCATACAGCAGAAAAAAGGGGCAGGCCCAGGCAGCCTCCAGTTGGCATATGTTGGGGATATAATCTAGCCCAGATCCCCTGCTCAAGTAGGGTCACCCAAACCATATATAAAACATAAAGGGGGAGTATGCGCAGCTCTGAAGGAAGAATGTTGTCTGTATGCCGATCACACTGGCATAGTGAGAGATACTATGGCCAAACTACGGGAGAGACTAGAAAAACAAAAAAGGGAACGGGAGGCGGAACAGAATTGGTTCACATCCTGGTTCACCAATTCACCGTGGCTTACCCCCTTAAAATCTACCCTGATAGGGCCGGTTATAACAATCCTGATAGCATTGATTTTTGGACCCTGTATATTGAATAAGCTGATGTCATTTGTCAAAAGCCGTTTGGGAAAGGTTAACATCATGTTAATAGAACGCCAACAGTTGCTTTAGGAATGCTCTTGTTCAGAATTTTTGGTCTATCCCCAGTTATACCCTGTCATTCTCTGCTATCACTTGTTTCACGTGCCTTGCCCGATGCGCTCGGCATCCCTATTTCAAGCATATATTGCGTTTGCAGAAACTGTTTTCAATGTTGTGTGAAAGCATCAACCATATCCTGTTGTTATACCCAGCTAGTTTTATTAAGCATAGGGAGGGGGGAAATGTAGGTAGTTAGGGCCTGGCGGCCGGAAGATATCGCGCTGTATGGAAAGATAGAGCCCCCTGTTTAATAGCCAATAGTATGTAGCTTGTGATGTAAGCAGACGGAAGTGACGCTGTAAACCCAGAGTATATAACGCTGTGTTGCGAACTAATAAACGCCATTTGCCGTCCACCACACTGGTGTCTGTGAGCTGATGGCCTGAGCGGCCTGGGATTGGTCGCCGTGCCGTTCCTGAACCAGGCAACACTATATGACTGCTCTATGACTTTACTATGACTCCACTATGACTCCTCAATGACTCCTCCATGACTTCTCTATGACACTCTGATTCCTCTCTGACTCTTCTCTGATGCCTCTCTGACTCCTCTATGACTCCTGTCTGAAAACTCTAAGACTCCTCTAAGACTCCTCTATGAATCCTCTATGACCCCTCTAAGACCCCTCAGTGACCCTCTATGTCCCCTGAATGACTCCTCTATGACTTCTCTATGACTCCTCTATGACTGACTACTCTATACTCCTCTATGACTGACTACTCTATACTCCTCTATGACTGACTACTCTATACTCCTCTATGTCTCCTCTATGACTCCGCTATGACTGACTCCTCTATGACTGACTCCTGAATGACTACTCTATGATGCCTCTATGATGCCTCTACGACTTCTCTATGACTCCTCTATGACTCATCCAGGACTCTGTGACGCCTCTATGACTCATCCAGGACTCTGTGACTCCTCTATGACTCCTCTAGAGCTCTATTAGTCTATGACTCCTGAGACAAAGGGGAACAAAATCACAAAATGGAATACAGAAAGCTTTAGACTTAGTTTTAAGTAATGTTAAGTTTGACGGCTTTGTAACAGTAGCAATGGAAAACTACTGAGGTGCATGACACAGAGAGAAAAAGATTACATAGAGTGCAGCTGGAGAACATACTGAGAATTCTCACAAGAGAAATCGTTATAGTTGACATAGTTTTAAGGAAAACACAGTCTAGAAGAACAGGACACAGGATAAGGAATATCTGGGAACCGCAGGTGTCCAGGATGGGCTACAGTTAAGCTACCTGGTAAGTATGAGGATAGGAGGATTATTCTGTCTCTGGTGCTAACGAACCAATTAAGCTGGTATGAGCATCTACTGCGCGTGCTTCAAAGGCTGCCAGAAGTGATGAAGATCGCTGGAGGAAGTAAACGACCCTCAGAGACCACCCGCACAACTCTGTACGCATGCGGGGAACTTTCTGGAAAATGATGTAATCCATATGTAGCCTCATGAATATGTATGTATGCCCAGGGACTATAAAAGCATGGCTTGTGTGGCAATTGGGGTGATACACGCTAGCTGGAGCTATCCCCCGTGTCTCCTGGCGCCGCAATAAAGAATATCTGCTTGTCAGCTTGAAAACTTTGGTGGTGAGTTTGTTCCTGGAGTTTTCTCCGAATCAATTTGGCACCCCAGATGGGACCCTCTCTGCTCGGCTGCAGGACCTGCTGAGGACAGGGCTCCCTAGGGCCCTCGGGAATTTTTCCCGGAGGGACCTCTCGACTCATTCGGATCACTGCGGGAGCAGAGAAGGACCATCTCATAAAAGGTATTCTTTTCTTTTGTATAGTCTGTAAGGTGCAGGGGGCATCTTGCATAAAGACTGAATTGGTAACTGGGTTGGTTTGGTAAGCGTACACAAGGTTTGGAAGCCTTCCGGAAATCGAGATAGGAAATCTCGTAGGTAAAGGCGTATACCCGGCTGCTGGCATCTGTTTGCCCATGGCCATTGGGCACCCAGGGGTGCTCCGGGAGTCTCTGCGGGGGGACCAGCCTCTGCCCAGCCGGCTCGGGGAGGTCCCTCACGGGCTGCTCTTCCTCAGTGCCTTTGGTCCAGAGGTGGAGCATGCGAGGGGTCACAGCTCAACGTGGGCCATGGAACAGGGCGTCACGGCCACCTACGAGGAGTGGAGAGGGACGGACATTGGCACAGCAGAGAATCATGGAATCCCAGACTGGGCTGGGCTGGGCTGGGCTGGAAGGGACCTTAAAGCTCACCCAGCTCCAAGCCCAAAGGCACGGGCAGGGACACCTTCCACTAGAGCAGCTTGCTCCAC
This sequence comes from Pezoporus occidentalis, assembly GCF_034315485.1. NCBI lineage: Eukaryota > Metazoa > Chordata > Aves > Psittaciformes > Psittacidae > Pezoporus > Pezoporus occidentalis. Next base: position 3,469 of record NW_026913471.1, read on the forward strand.
GGCCCTGTGTCTCTGTGCACTCCCAGGGCATCCTGGGGATACCCCTAGAGAATCCCAGAGAATGCCTGCAGCACCTCCAGAGCACCCCATGGACCCAGTCAGAGCTCATGCATCACAATGACCTTGGGGACATGGGGACCACAGGGGTGGTTGATTCTGGAACTCCCCGTGTTCAGGTGTGTGAGGTCACAGAACCCCACAGAACCCTCCAGCAGAGGCACCGGGAGACGACAGCTGCCCCACGGAACACAAGCTACCGGTGGAGGAGGCAAGAGCAGCTCCTCTGGTGGTTCCCATCTTGGTGTCTTGGAGCCGGTGACGCCTGTGGACACAGGAGCGTGGAACAAGGTGGGTGGCGATGGCGATCTCGGGGTGCTGTAGGAGTTGCCAGAACACCTCAAGAGACTTCCCCAGAGTGGCTGCTTTGGACTCGGTGTGTGAGTTGGGCTGGCTGAGCCGGCAGCGGAGCGCTGCGGCTGCCGAGGGATGATCCTGGGATCTCCCCTCATTTATTGTGGGGAGAACAAGGGCTGTGGGGATGGGACAAGGGGGAACGATTTTAATGTGACAGAGAGGGGAGATTGCGATGAGATCTTAGAAGTTGTTCCCTGTGAGGGTGGTGGGACAGTGGCACAGGGTGCCCAGAGAAGCTGTGGCTGCCCCATGGCTGGCAGTGCTCAAGGCCAGGTTGAATGGAGCTTGGAGCAAGCTGCTCTAGTGGAAGTTGTCTCTGGCAGTGGCAGGGGTTGGAGCTGGATGAGCTTTAAGGTCCCTTCCAGTCCAAACCATTGTGTGCTTCCGTGATATCCTCCAAGTCCCCAGTGCTGCCGGGTGGCAGACCATGATGCTGGCACGTACTGCCGCGGGCTTGCTGGAAGTTGAGTGCTAGGCCTGGCTCTTGCCCTGGCTTTTCGGACACTGCAGTGGGTGCTGCATGCAAGGAGGGATGTGGGAAGAGGCTCTCTGCTGCCTGAGGCGGCATGGTCCTGCTGGGACCTGAGTTGTTCCCCCCAGGAACCCTGTGGGCAGGGACTGGGGCTTTGTCACTCTCCTGGGTTCAGCAGTAACTGGCATTTTTCTCCTTCTTAGTAGCTGGTGCAGTGCTGTGCTTTTTGACTTTCAGCCTGGGAACAGCGCTGATAACACCGGTGTTTTCAGTTGTTGTTCAGTAATGTTTATTCTGACCAAGGACTTTGTGAGTCTCACGCTTGGCAGGGAGGAGGGGAAGCCAGGGGGAAGCAGAGACGGGTTACCTGACCCAAACTAGCCAAAGAGGTATTCCATACCACAGCACTACATACCCACTATATAAACTGGGGTCAGTTACACGGAAGGGGTAGTTCACTGCTCGGTCAGGCTGGGTATCGATCGACAGGCGGTAAGCGGTTGTATTCTGTTCCCTTGTTATTTCCTTTATCATTATTATTACTGGTGGTAGCAGCAGTGATTTGTGTTACACCTTAGTTACTGGAGTGTTCTTATCTCAACCCGTGGGAGTTACATTCTTTCCATTTTCCTCCCCATCCCTCCGGAAGCGGGAGGACGGGGTGGGGGGATTGAGCAAGTGGCTGCGTGGTTCTGAGTTGCCGGCTTGGCTTAAACCACAGAAGTCACTGCTGTCATTGCACAGCAGGGCATCCCCTACCCAAGGAGGTTGTGTTGGTCTCTGCTTCCTTGCCATTTCTGCCTAGGACAGCCTTGAGCTGCAGCCCAGCAGCCCTGCTCTGCCTCCCTTTGGCTGCATGGCCTTGGTCCAATGTTTCCTGTATTCCAGACTGGGAAATGCTCTGTGTGCTCTGGGAAAGCCTGAGAGTCCCCCCCCCTTCAAGGGCACCCTCTCCTCAACATGCTATTGATTCCTGAATCCGGAATTCCAGAGAGGATTGGGCTGGAAGGGACCTTAAAGCTCATCCAGTTCCAACCCCCAGCAATGGGCAAGGACACCTTCCATTAGAGCAGGTTGCTCCAAGCCCCTGTGTCCAACCTGGCCTTGCACACTGCCACAGATGGTACCCTGTGCCAGTGTCCTACCACCCTCACACAGAAGAGCTTCTTCCTGAGATCTCATCTCACTCTCCCCTCTGTCAGGTTAAAGCCGTTCCTCCTTGTCGTCCCAGCAGGACCATGCCGCCTCAGGCAGCAGAGAGCCTCTTCCCACATCCCTCCTTGCATGCAGCACCCACTGCAGTGTCCGAAAAGCCAGGGCAAGAGCCAGGCCTAGCACTCAACTTCCAGCAAGCCCGCGGCAGTACGTGCCAGCATCATGGTCTGCCACGCGGCAGCACTGGGGACTTGGAGGATATCACGGAAGCACACAATGGTTTGGACTGGAAGGGACCTTAAAGCTCATCCAGCTCCAACCCCTGCCACTGGCAGAGACAACTTCCACTAGAGCAGCTTGCTCCAAGCTCCATTCAACCTGGCCTTGAGCACTGCCAGCCATGGGGCAGCCACAGCTTCTCTGGGCACCCTGTGCCACTGTCCCACCACCCTCACAGGGAACAACTTCTAAGATCTCATCGCAATCTCCCCTCTCTGTCACATTAAAATCGTTCCCCCTTGTCCCATCCCCACAGCCCTTGTTCTCCCCACAATAAATGAGGGGAGATCCCAGGATCATCCCTCGGCAGCCGCAGCGCTCCGCTGCCGGCTCAGCCAGCCCAACTCACACACCGAGTCCAAAGCAGCCACTCTGGGGAAGTCTCTTGAGGTGTTCTGGCAACTCCTACAGCACCCCGAGATCGCCATCGCCACCCACCTTGTTCCACGCTCCTGTGTCCACAGGCGTCACCGGCTCCAAGACACCAAGATGGGAACCACCAGAGGAGCTGCTCTTGCCTCCTCCACCGGTAGCTTGTGTTCCGTGGGGCAGCTGTCGTCTCCCGGTGCCTCTGCTGGAGGGTTCTGTGGGGTTCTGTGACCTCACACACCTGAACACGGGGAGTTCCAGAATCAACCACCCCTGTGGTCCCCATGTCCCCAAGGTCATTGTGATGCATGAGCTCTGACTGGGTCCATGGGGTGCTCTGGAGGTGCTGCAGGCATTCTCTGGGATTCTCTAGGGGTATCCCCAGGATGCCCTGGGAGTGCACAGAGACACAGGGCCGTGGAGCAAGCTGCTCTAGTGGAAGGTGTCCCTGCCCGTGCCTTTGGGCTTGGAGCTGGGTGAGCTTTAAGGTCCCTTCCAGCCCAGCCCAGCCCAGCCCAGTCTGGGATTCCATGATTCTCTGCTGTGCCAATGTCCGTCCCTCTCCACTCCTCGTAGGTGGCCGTGACGCCCTGTTCCATGGCCCACGTTGAGCTGTGACCCCTCGCATGCTCCACCTCTGGACCAAAGGCACTGAGGAAGAGCAGCCCGTGAGGGACCTCCCCGAGCCGGCTGGGCAGAGGCTGGTCCCCCCGCAGAGACTCCCGGAGCACCCCTGGGTGCCCAATGGCCATGGGCAAACAGATGCCAGCAGCCGGGTATACGCCTTTACCTACGAGATTTCCTATCTCGATTTCCGGAAGGCTTCCAAACCTTGTGTACGCTTACCAAACCAACCCAGTTACCAATTCAGTCTTTATGCAAGATGCCCCCTGCACCTTACAGACTATACAAAAGAAAAGAATACCTTTTATGAGATGGTCCTTCTCTGCTCCCGCAGTGATCCGAATGAGTCGAGAGGTCCCTCCGGGAAAAATTCCCGAGGGCCCTAGGGAGCCCTGTCCTCAGCAGGTCCTGCAGCCGAGCAGAGAGGGTCCCATCTGGGGTGCCAAATTGATTCGGAGAAAACTCCAGGAACAAACTCACCACCAAAGTTTTCAAGCTGACAAGCAGATATTCTTTATTGCGGCGCCAGGAGACACGGGGGATAGCTCCAGCTAGCGTGTATCACCCCAATTGCCACACAAGCCATGCTTTTATAGTCCCTGGGCATACATACATATTCATGAGGCTACATATGGATTACATCATTTTCCAGAAAGTTCCCCGCATGCGTACAGAGTTGTGCGGGTGGTCTCTGAGGGTCGTTTACTTCCTCCAGCGATCTTCATCACTTCTGGAAGCCTTTGAAGCACGTGCTCATACCAGCTTAATTGGTTCGTTAGCACCAGAGACAGAATAATCCTCCTATCCTCATACTTACCAGGTAGCTTAACTGTAGCCCATCCTGGACACCTGCGGTTCCCAGATATTCCTTATCCTGTGTCCTGTTCTTCTAGACTGTGTTTTCCTTAAAACTATGTCAACTATAACGATTTCTCTTGTGAGAATTCTCAGTATGTTCTCCAGCTGCACTCTATGTAATCTTTTTCTCTCTGTGTCATGCACCTCAGTAGTTTTCCATTGCTACTGTTACAAAGCCGTCAAACTTAACATTACTTAAAACTAAGTCTAAAGCTTTCTGTATTCCATTTTGTGATTTTGTTCCCCTTTGTCTCAGGAGTCATAGACTAATAGAGCTCTAGAGGAGTCATAGAGGAGTCACAGAGTCCTGGATGAGTCATAGAGGCGTCACAGAGTCCTGGATGAGTCATAGAGGAGTCATAGAGAAGTCGTAGAGGCATCATAGAGGCATCATAGAGTAGTCATTCAGGAGTCAGTCATAGAGGAGTCAGTCATAGCGGAGTCATAGAGGAGACATAGAGGAGTATAGAGTAGTCAGTCATAGAGGAGTATAGAGTAGTCAGTCATAGAGGAGTCATAGAGAAGTCATAGAGGAGTCATTCAGGGGACATAGAGGGTCACTGAGGGGTCTTAGAGGGGTCATAGAGGATTCATAGAGGAGTCTTAGAGGAGTCTTAGAGTTTTCAGACAGGAGTCATAGAGGAGTCAGAGAGGCATCAGAGAAGAGTCAGAGAGGAATCAGAGTGTCATAGAGAAGTCATGGAGGAGTCATTGAGGAGTCATAGTGGAGTCATAGTAAAGTCATAGAGCAGTCATATAGTGTTGCCTGGTTCAGGAACGGCACGGCGACCAATCCCAGGCCGCTCAGGCCATCAGCTCACAGACACCAGTGTGGTGGACGGCAAATGGCGTTTATTAGTTCGCAACACAGCGTTATATACTCTGGGTTTACAGCGTCACTTCCGTCTGCTTACATCACAAGCTACATACTATTGCTATTAAACAGGGGGCTCTATCTTTCCATACAGCGCGATATCTTCCGGCCGCCAGGCCCTAACTACCTACATTTCCCCCCTCCCTATGCTTAATAAAACTAGCTGGGTATAACAACAGGATATGGTTGATGCTTTCACACAACATTGAAAACAGTTTCTGCAAACGCAATATATGCTTGAAATAGGGATGCCGAGCGCATCGGGCAAGGCACGTGAAACAAGTGATAGCAGAGAATGACAGGGTATAACTGGGGATAGACCAAAAATTCTGAACAAGAGCATTCCTAAAGCAACTGTTGGCGTTCTATTAACATGATGTTAACCTTTCCCAAACGGCTTTTGACAAATGACATCAGCTTATTCAATATACAGGGTCCAAAAATCAATGCTATCAGGATTGTTATAACCGGCCCTATCAGGGTAGATTTTAAGGGGGTAAGCCACGGTGAATTGGTGAACCAGGATGTGAACCAATTCTGTTCCGCCTCCCGTTCCCTTTTTTGTTTTTCTAGTCTCTCCCGTAGTTTGGCCATAGTATCTCTCACTATGCCAGTGTGATCGGCATACAGACAACATTCTTCCTTCAGAGCTGCGCATACTCCCCCTTTATGTTTTATATATGGTTTGGGTGACCCTACTTGAGCAGGGGATCTGGGCTAGATTATATCCCCAACATATGCCAACTGGAGGCTGCCTGGGCCTGCCCCTATTTTCTGCTGTATGGCTCTCTGATAACAGGCTGTATAGCTCTCTGATCCTTCACATCAAGGTCTGGCATGGCATGTGTCCCCACC
>NW_026913472.1:0-11519 GCF_034315485.1 Pezoporus occidentalis
GCACGACTGGTTTATGCATCTGTCCTGGGTTCAGCAGTAGCAGTCATTTTTCTCCTTCTTGGTAGCTGGCGCAGTGCAGTTTTGACTTTCGGCTCGGGAACAGAGCTGGTAACAATGATGTTTTGGTTTGGCCAAGGACTTTGTGAGCCTCATGCTCTGCCAGGGAGGAGGGGAAGCCAGGAGGAAGCAGAGACGGGACACCTGACCCAAACGGACCAAGGAGGTATTCCATACCACAGCACGTCATGGCCAGGATGTAACTGGGAGTTAGCCGGAAGGGCTGGGGGACTGCAGGGTTGAAGGAGGTATGGGTCGGTGCTTGGTCGGGCTGGGGGGGGGGGGTGGTGGTGGTGGTGGGGGGGGGGTGTGGGGGTGTGGGGGTGTGTGGTGGAGTTATCAGTTGGCTGGTTGCGAGGTGATGTATTGTATTTTCTTCCCTTGTTATTTCCTTTATCATTGTTATTATTGGTAGTAGCAGCAGTGATTTGTGTTACACCTTAGTTACTAAACTGTTCTTATCTCAACCCGTGGGAGTTGCATTCTTTTCGATTCTCCTCTCTGTCCCTCCGGGAGTTAGGGGGAGGACAAGAAGGGGGGGAAGTGAGTGAACAAGCTGTCTGACTGGGTTTAAACCACGACAGCATCAAAATGAACAATACTAATATCATTATGCAAGAGTTCTTCACTGTTTCAGGTACTATATATTTACTTCACTGTTTTGGCGTTCTTTTTCACCCTGTGAGACAAATGTAAGAATTATGGATGGACAGTATGAAACACAGACTCCAAGTAACTGACATTTCTTAAGTGCAGCCTGAAAAGACATGATACTGACTGATTTAGAGCCATCTCAATGCATACTGAAAACATGGGGAAACAAAGCAAAACGTTAAAAGTGTGCAGCCTGGCGCGCACAGAGCTGTGAGGGCTGTGACATTTTAAAATGGCAGCCAGTAGGGGCAACACCACAGAATCACGGAATAGAATCACAGAACCATCTGGGTTGGAAAAGACCCTTAGGGTCATTGAATTCAACCATAAAACAAACACTACCAAGTGTACCACTGAATCATGTCCCTAAGCGCCACATCTAGCCGTCTTAAATACCTCCATGCTACCTGTCCACCTGCACAGGATTGTTATTCAGGGCAGGATTGGGCATCACAGTGGAAAAATGCAATCCTGCTAATAAAAGCAACTGTATTTTATTTCAAAAGAGATACACGGCATTTACATATTTCTGACAAAGAGCACAGTAGAATGTACCTGTATTCGTGCTACTGCAGCAAGGTGTGTTCAATCATCTCGATTAGTGAATGTGGCAGCAATCATCAAACACAATTACCTGTCTGGTGTCCTGTCTCTGCTTCCTCCTACTTTCCCCTCCTCCCTGGCAGAGCATGAGGCTTTGAAAGTCCTTGGTCAGAGTAAACATTACTGAGCAGTAAGTAAAATCATCGGTGTTATCAGCACTGTTCCCAGGCCAAAAGTCAAAAACACAGCCCTGCACCAGCTGCTAAGGAGAAAAATTACTTTACTGCTGAACCCAGGACACTGGAGTATTGCAGACTGGTTGCTGCTCCTCCTGCACATCTAAGATTAAAAAAAAAGCACACATCTTCATTTTGCAATGATTGTAGCAGGATTATTGGTTACATACTTGGGCTTTCTTTAGCCAGCAAATGGGAATTCATTCCTTTAAAGCTGGTAGATACTTAAGGTATACCTTGATTTTTCTTACTATAAACCTGTCAGATGCACACTTATCAAAGACAAGAGTAAGAAGCTTTTGCTATCTTCTCTTCTCCTTACTGTATTACTTGGCCCAAATAAGAAACAAAGTGACCACACTGTAGGTCTGGAGTCTGAAATAATGTGCTTCACTGCCTCTAAACTCCCCAATTACTGCTGAATTTTCATTCAAGAACAGTGACTTATTTTATAACTCAAATACCATTTTATTTTCTTTAGTTCTTAAATAACTGTGGCTTTTTATACTTTGGTACTTGAAAGCCATTTTTTTTTTCCCAGTAAAATCAAAAGAAAAAACTGAATGTATTGCAGCTAATCCACTTAAAAAAATACATAGCATTAATTTGAAGATAACTTTGTTATTCATTTGGCAAATGAGACAGTTGGAATGGCACTGACATAGGTAGAACAGGGACCAGTCAGAGGTAGAAATACATTGATCCACGAGTGGCAAAGAACAGCTTAATGTAACTCACTGATAAAACTGTGACTGATCTTGTTCTCTATCTAGGATTCCAAGAAAAAATGATGGGAAAGCCATTCTGTGCCATTAATGACAACTGAGTAAAATGTCCCAGTGAGAACTAATAATACACCTATATGACACAGATGATTAAGCAGCCAGTTACAACAGTCTCAAATAACACAAACAAATGAAAATAACATTTATGCTCAAATCCTTGTCTCATTAAGCTGTTAAGTGCTTCTCAGAATAATTAATACGATCTAGAACTGATAATTCAAAAATTTAAACAACTGCCCTTTCTGTTTTCTTCTAGTTAATAATTGTTTAGGCCAGCATTGACAAGACTGGAAACAATAATAAGCAGAACTATGCTGAAGGAAATGCTTTCAGCTGCAATTCAGAAAGGCTGGCAATCTGCAGTACTAAACATAAAGGACGTCTACCACCATGAAAAGCCACTGCCATAATACTCTCCCAGCTATGTAAATAATACATATTTTGAAGGATAAAAGCAAAGATGAATAGCACAGAAAAGTATAGGAATAAGAAATGCATCTTGTTTATCCTTTCTTTTCCCACTGCACAGGAATGGAGTGTGAATGTTTTCTTATCTACTGATAGTAATTTTTTTTTTTTCCTAAATAACAAATGAGTCAAAGTTGTCACCTCAACAACTGATACAAGATCTAGCTGAAAGGATTTTGAGATACCACTCCCATGGTAGTGGTCACCTTTCCTATGTCTTTATTAGGAACAGCACTACATTCAGCTTTGATCACAGGAACAAAAAAGACAACAGGTTTTTGAACAACTCCTCAAAGGCGTGTGATGCTCACTTACATATACAAAACCAAATGAGAGCTGTTTGCAATGCATTTATTATGTCTTCACATATTACATCTTTTAAAACCTCTCAGATGGAGAGTGCTGACAGGACCACAGATGGACACCAACCCTCTGTGAAGATACAGTCTTCCTCCTCTGTGTGTCTCATGAAGGCTGCACTGCCTTGGGCCCATGCAAAGGAGGACACTGTGCTTGTTCCTCTATGAAGCAAAAGATAATCAGCTCCTGCTGGTCTCATTCCAGGGTTGGGAAAATCTGGTCACTTACCTTGGCTAAATTTCAAAATCAAGATGCCTGGAGATCAGTATACAGAGAAACAAATGTGACACGCAGCTGACACCACCAAAATGATGTGGATCTAAAAACTCTTTACTACTGGGGTGAAGGGGAACTGGGTCACAAATTTTTCTTAAGTAGTGAGTCTAAAGCAAATAATGTAAAAAAGAAGGGCAACCCCCTAACTCAAATTTTCTTATATTCTCTCAATCATCTTAAACATCACTACAATTACATTTAATCTTCCCCATAATATATTTGAGATTTCTTTTTGCATACCTCTGCTCGTACTGATTAATATTCCTAATCTTCTTGCTGCAGACAAGAGTCATAAACTAAATGTATGGGTAAGTAAATGTCAAATTCTAACAGAAAGCTATGGAAAATTAGTGCTATACTTTCAAACACTCTTTTAAAATCAACAATTCTTAGTAATCTTTGTTGTGAGAATAATGATAAAATGTTTTTATTAGGAAAACCTAGATTTTATTTCATGGCAAATCAGTTCAAACAGTGTAATGCAATCATGTTCCTTTAAATAAAACAATAAATTCATGTGCCTTTAAAAAACCACTTTACTACCTTCTCATTTAAAAAAACCAGAAAGTGTTAAAATCAGAACTGTAGAAATTTCTGCGTGAAGTTCCACTACATGAGAAAAGTAGTCTTACTTGTCATTAAAACAATCTAGGTTGGTGAGTGTCTTGACTCTCTGTTTTTTTATAGGGGTGCAAATATAGTGTAACTCCACTTGAAAAAAGCTATGCTAGAATAAATCAAGCAAGCAGAGGACAAAGCTCGTGCATGTTCCTTAAAGTGAGGAGACAAAATTCAGATCTCTTTTACTGTGCAGATTCCTACACAACATAGTCTTCCCACTTTTCCCATTTCCAAGCCTATTAAAGAAATCTGTAAGAGATGCATTAAATTACTCTCTTCTTGCCCTCTTCTTCCATTGCAATGTCATCTACTTAAGCTGGTTTAGTTCAAGTGCATCTTTATTATTCCACTCAAACCCAGTTACCTTGCTTTTTCCCTTTGCCTTGCTTCTCTTTTTGCTTTTATCAGTCTGGTTGTACATTCTCTTGGGTAAAGACCAGCTGTTAACATGCACAGCATCTCCCTCTGTAATCAGTAGTTCAGAAGGGTTGTTACTAATCTCAGAGGACTCCTACAAATTGTGAGAACATAGGAAACCTACACCTTTTCAGGAAAGCTGTGCACCATCATAGAATCAACTTGGTTGGAAAACACCTTTAAGATCATGAAGTCCAGCCTTTACCCCAGGACTGCCAAGTCCACCACTAAATCATATCACTAAGGTCCTTATCTACATGTTTTCTGAAGACTTCCAGGGGTGGTGATTCCACCACTTCCCTGGGCAGCCTGTTCTAATACTTGATTTATATGAGAGAAAAGAAATTTGCTTTCATAGTGAGTAAATATCATGCTTTAGTCTGTTACCTCTACTAATCTACAGCAAAGATGCATGTAGCAAAGTGTAACTAGATTTTTTTTTTCATTTCAAATAATCCATACTCCTTGAATGCAATCCTATGACTGATTAAAAGTATTTCAGAAAGGTTGTGTGTAATTCAGAGGTAAGACTTAGTTGCTGGGTGTTTCTTGGAACACAGAAAGTAACAAAGAAATTTGAAGACTGTCTACAAAAAAGCAGTCTTACATAGACATGCTGATGTGCCTAATTAAAGAAGCTGGATCATGATCATCAGGATAATGTAAATACTAATAACATAATAGCTTAGCTTAATCTAAATTAGACTGTTTTGGAAAATAACCGCTAATTGGTATTGAGAAAGACTGATGAAGTGATGTAATTTTTGCTGATAGTACTAGACTTAGTGCACATAAACAAATTCACTCCAATGGTAGACGAAACAGTTCTAGTGAATCGCATATAAGCACAAAGCAAAAAAAGGCTGCCTTCTAACTAAGTGCTAAACAACAGCAATGTACTGTTATCTCCAGCCTCAATTAGAGAAAACTTTGTGTTCTGTCAACAGTAACAAAACACTCGAAATGTCGGCACCAGTCTGGAGGCTCACGTTCAGCTTGCCTGGGCTGCAATAACACATGGAGTTTCCTGCTAGCGCAGCTCCTCAGGCAGCCTGAGCCAGAGGGTCAGGCCCCAATGACTACAGGTTCTGTCAGATTTCCTCCTCTGAGAAACTCTTTATGAAGTCTTGACAGTCATGAAAAAAACATTTAAACCCCCAGTTTCTCATACTAAACACTAATTTGGCCATTTGTTGTATTATTGCATTGTATTTTATATTTATGAAGTGATAGAATCTTTAACAGTTTTTTTTTTTTTTCAGAATTCAGCATCACCTTAAGGGAAGTTTATGTATTTTAATTTCTGCGTCACTGGATTTTATCAGAGTCTGAAGATCCTGTGTCACAAGTTTTACAGAGTTTTAAGCAGTTAAAAGAAGTGCCACAGAAAATACATGGACTCAGTCAGAGATCAATATGATCAGACAAAAGCCATTTATTACAAAACCTTAACCCCTTAAATACTATTTCTTACATGCACTTACAGTGATTTGGCATATTATGATTGGATACATGTCTTGAGGACCCTTTGCAACTAGCATATAATTGGTTAAGCACAGGTGTGGGAACTTGACCTTGAAAGCTTGCCAACAGTCCACAGTTCTCATTACCTCAGTGAATTCCATCTTCTTATCTTGCTTGCTTAAGCTTCCTTGGGCCTCTCACGGCCTTGCTGTATCTTTCAGGATTTTCAGAGTTTATGTACCAATTATCCATTCTCCTGTGAGAACACTGTCTCCACAAAGAAGCAATTAATTTCATTGCTTTTAGTAATTGGTAGAGTCTAAAAATTTTAATTGTCATTCTGCTTACTACAACTCCAGCTGCTAATTTTGATTCAATGAGTATGCACCTGCTTCAGGTCACCATCATACCTACAGATGGGTACCATTAAAATTTTGTTTGTGCTAAGTGAGAACAAGGTGCACAAGACAGGTGATCTTTTGATGTAGCTTTTAGAACAAGATCTTTGCTGGTGACAAAGCAGATGGTCAAATTTGTTGAAATGGAGGGTTAAAATAACTAGATAGGTTTTTGGAAGATGCTTGCCACATTAATGTATAAATAAATGTAATTTCCATCCTTTATCTCTGTTTGAATCTAGGTGTAAAGGATGTTCAGTATGTCTTGCATAGTGTGGTCTGAAACCTGAACCATGATAACTCTTCATTTTCTAGTATCTCTATATTGAAAGATTGATGTCTTTTTATCCATCAGAAGACATAAAATTTGTTAAAATCTCAATTTATTTTCATATATTTGCTTTATGGTCTTTCATAAAGTTTCTTACAAATCAAAATGGTATTTTCAGGATTGGCTGCTCATTGTAAGTGTAAAACTAGGAACTATATAGCACAGGACCTCTAGCAGGGCTCTCTGCTCAATCACAAAACATGAATGACATAAGTATTATAATTCAACTTTGAAACTTAGGCACAAATACAGATCCTGTTCTTTGTGTTTAGCTTACTTCCATTAGAAGGCTACTCATTTTGGGACTTCCCAGTTTAAAGATGCTACTTCCATAAACTCATCTTTTTAGATTTATCACCTGAAAGTAAAACCAGAAAACTTCAACTTGGACCAGCTTGACCAAAAATCAACATTGTGAGAGTAAAGTGACTATCAATCAGTATGATGTGGGATTTGTAGTACAGCCTGAGAAGGAATCCTCAATTGTCAGGAATCCTTGGTTTATCAAGAAAAGCTCTTTCTCGATAAAGTTCCCTCTCGGACAATGTGTCCCTAGAATTTACCTGCAAAACGGGAGATCTTGCTCATATGCTCAACCTGAATCAGTGTCCTGAAAGAAAAACAGCAAGTTCAGGACACTATACAGTGGTTTACATAGGTGGGATTTTTCAGAGGTACTTGCTCGGTACCTGGCAGGTTTCTCCATGAACTCAAATCCATAATATTGAACACTACCAATTTTATACAAGGTAGAGCAGTTTCAAGATGAGTGGAAAAGTGATGGTTGGCATTCACTTAGGGTCACCAGATTTAATAGCAAGAATGTAAGTAGTTCTAAGGCAAGACTTGCTATTTTCTATAAATGTTTGAGCAGACAATAAGCAGCTTGACATTTTTCATGGAAAAAGAGGAGAACAAAAAAAATCCCACCTGTCTCTTAAGCTCCAACAGAAATCACAGGCAGTTTCGTTCGGTTGGACCATGTAACACCAGGTGCTCAGGAACTCATCCGACAAGGGAGAGCTCTTAATTTACCTGACAAATGACTGGTGCAGTAAAAAGGTTTGAGCCTTTCCTGCATCAAAGGTGACAAAGGCATATTTTCAGCCTTCTAGATCAAGAGACTAATTGCAATCAGTCTCTGAAGTACTGAGTAGTCCTATTTACTGCATAATACGCTGCACGTCTTGAACTCTGACAGGGCGTCCTCTGTGACCAGTTACAGTGGTACATTACTATTGATTAACATTGTCCACAAGTGAGACAGAGCATGGTTCCTTAACACTACACTGTGCAAACACAGAAAACAATGATTTTTTTTTTTTTAAGAAATAAAATAATAATTTGGACTTCCACTACTGTGAATTTTTCTTTCCTTTTTTTTTCTGAATCCTTATCATTATTGTTTTAAGATAGTACAGGTCTCTTTTAGACTGTGGATGATCTTATGAACTACCAGTGGTCCAGCACCAACAGAGGAAGAGTCCAGACACTTGCTGAAGGGTACTGGACCAAACCCCATTTCAAAATTGGGCAATAATTAATAAGTCAGCTCTTATAATCTGGTGTCACACAATGACCCTTCTAATGAAAACTTTAACTCTCTACTCCCTTTCTTTCAGTGAAAAGAGGGAAAATAATTTTGTTGAAAGACTGAAGAAATAGTTTATTACATTTAGATGTAGGCTTTAATATTTTTCTGTGAATGTTTTGCAACTGGGGCAATACCAGTTCTGTTGTATGTGCCAAGGCATTTCAGGAATTCTTGCCAACACAATAAAGAAAACAAGCGTTGCAGAAACAGACTCACAAAACCCATCAGAACCACAAGATGGCAATGCTGTTCAAACTATAAAGCTTACTCAAGTAAAAGGAAAGTGTTATGACCGTGCATAGCAGATTGCATGCATGCCACTTTTTAACAACTACAGTGCAAGATGAATACTTTACAGGAAGGTACTCACAAGTTAGTGGTGTCTGCACGGTTTAACTCTCCTTTTAATGAGCACTTATTGTGGTTTAAACCCAGCCAGACAGCTCGTTCACTCACTCTCAGTGAGTGGTGCTGGGCTGGAAGCAGTCAAGGCCCGTGTCCCCCCCCGGCCGGGGGCTCTCCCCTTCCCCACTCCTGGAGGGATGGGGAGGAGAATCAAAAGAATGCAACTCACACAGGTTGAGACAAGAACAGTCCAGCAACCAATGTACAACACAAATCACCACCGCTATCACCACCACCAACAATGATAAGAGAAAATAACAAGGGAAGAGAATACGATACCACCTGCTGAAAAGCGACTCCGACCCAGAAGACCTTGTGTCCTTCTGGGTAACTCTCAGTTACATCCTGGGCATGACATGCTGTGGTATGGAATACCTCTTTGGTCAGTTTGGGTCAGGTGTCCTGTCTCTGCTTCCTCCCGGCTTCCCCTCCTCCCTGGCAGAACATGAGGCTCACAAAGTCCTTGGCCAGACCAAAACATCAGTGTTGTCAGCGCTGTTCCCGAGCCGAAAGTCAAAACACTGCACTGAACCAGCTACCAAGAAGGAGAAAAATGACTGCTACTGCTGAATCCAGGACAGTACTGTAGAAGAGATTCTTGTTCAATATCATGGCTCAGACTTCAAGGGAATAGTGCTGCAACACAAAACATACTGGACAATGACAAGTGAGAAAGGTTTGTCTCACAGAGGCAAAAGGATGCTGGGGCACGAATTAGCAGGGCTCATTTGGAGAGCTTTAAACTAGATTCGAAGGGGGATGGGGTTGTTGCTGGGCTTGCCCCAGTGGGGCAGCGCTCCAGAATTAATGAAGACTGGGAGGCCTCCTATAATCCTAGGGTGAAATCGGTGTGCTCAGCTCGCTCCCTGAAATGTCTGTACACCAATGCGCGCAGCATGGGAAATAAGCAGGAGGAGTTGGAAACCTGTGTTAAGTCAGGAGACTATGATCTGGTGGCAATTACAGAGACATGGTGGGACAGCTCACATGACTGGAATATAGTCATGGAGGGCTATGTCCTTTTCAGGAAAGACAGGCCAGCCAGGAAGGGTGGTGGGGTTGCTCTTTATGTGCGGGAGGAACTACAATGCACCGAGTTCTGTCCAGGGACAGATGATGAGCGACTTGAGAGTCTGTGGGTGAGAATTAAGGGGCAGGCTGGCAGGGGGGATACTGTTGTAGGTGTCTGTTACAGACCACCGGATCAGGGTGAGGAAGTTGACGAGGCCTTCTACAGGCAGCTGAGAGCGGCCTCACAGTCACAGGCTGTGGTCGTCGTGGGGGATTTTAACTTCCCTGATGTTTGCTGGAAGGACCACTCGGCAACCCAGCCACAGTCCAGGAGGTTCCTCCAGTGTATGGATGATAACTTCCTCCTGCAAATGGTGGATGAGCCGACCAGGAGAGGAGCGCTGCTGGATCTCATTCTCACTAACAAGGAGGATCTGGTCGAAGCAGTAAGGGTTGAGGGCTGCCTTGGTTGCAGCGACCACGAGATGGTGGAGTTCAGGATCTTGTGTGGTAGGACTAGTAGAATACCAAGTAGAATTGCAACCCTGGACTTTAGCAGGGCAAACTTTGGCCTTTTCAAGCAATTGCTAGGGGAAATCCCATGGGCAAGGCTGCTTGAAGGTAAAGGGGCCCAAGACAGTTGGTTGACGTTCAAGGACTGCTTTTTCCATGCTCAAGATCGGAGCATCCCGACACATAGGAAGTCAAGGAAGAGGGCCAAGAGACCTGCGTGGCTAAATAGGGAATTGCTGGGTATGCTCAAGTGGAAGAGGAGAGTTTACAGGTCATGGAAGGAGGGGCTGGCCACTTGGGAGGAATATAAGGCTGCTGCTAGAGGATGTAGGAAGGCAGCTAGGAGGACTAAGGCATCCTTAGAATTAAACCTGGCAAGAAGGGTCAAGGACAGCAAAAAGAGCTTTTTCAAATACATGGCAGACAAAAGTAACACCAGAGGCAATGTAGGCCCACTGATGAACAGGATGGGTGCCCTGGTGACAGAGGATACAGAGATGGCAGAGTTACTGAATGCCTTCTTTGTCTCTGTCTACTCTGCTGCAGGCAGTCCTGAAGAGCCCTGTACCCCTGAGACCTTAGATGAAGTCAGCTCGACGGAGCGGTTTGCCTTAGTCGATGAGGAATGGGTTAGAGATCAGTTGAGCAATCTGGACATCCATAAATCCATGGGTCCAGATGGGATGCACCCGCGGGTGCTGAGGGAACTGGCGGAAGTCATTGCTAGACCACTCGCCATCATCTTTACCAAGTCTTGGGAAACGGGAGAGGTGCCTGAGGACTGGAGGAAAGCAAATGTCACTCCAGTCTTCAAAAAGGGCAAGAAGGAGGACCTGGGTAACTATAGACCGGTCAGCCTCACCTCCATCCCTGGGAAAGTGATGGAACACCTTATCCTTGGTGCCATCTTAAGGCATATCAAGGATAAGAGGGTTATGAGGGGCAGTCAACATGGCTTCACCAAGGGGAAATCATGTTTGACCAATCTCTTAGCCTTTTATGAGGAAATAACACGGTGGATGGATGATGGCAGAGCGGTGGATGTGGTCTACCTTGACTTCAGCAAAGCATTTGACACAGTCTCCCACAGCATCCTCACGGCTAAATTGAGGAAGTGTGGACTGGATGATCAGGTAGTGAGGTGGACTGCGAACTGGCTGAAGGAGAGAAGCCAGAGAGTTGTAGTCTATGGGGCTGAGTCTAGTTGGAGGCCTGTAACTAGTGGAGTGCCTCAAGGGTCAGTACTGGGACCGGTATTATTTAATATATTCATCAACGATTTAGATGAGGGAATTGAGTGTACTATCAGCAAGTTTGCTGATGACACTAAGCTGGGAGGAGTGGCTGACATGCCAGAAGGCTGTGCTGCCATCCAGTGAGACCTGG
>NW_026913473.1:0-11274 GCF_034315485.1 Pezoporus occidentalis
GAGTATCCTACTACTACGACCCGCCGCTTTTTCCTGGCAGCACCAGTAGAGATCTTCTTTACCAGTGCATCAGCCGGCTCTTTCTTTCTCATTAGCCCCCTGCAGGACAACAAAGCGGTTCGGCATGGGGACAACAGATTTAGGGGGAAGCCCCTTGCTTTTGGTTGTCCTTTTCCTACTTTATTTGTTGTTTTTTTTGTCACTAATTCCCAGCTTCCCAGGTTAACAGCCTCCTTCTTTCCTTCATGAGCTAGAGGTGAAGCTCGAGGCCCCTGCACAGTTTGGACCAGGAGCAAGCATTCCTGCTTCCTCTCAGCTTCCCTGACATCTCGCAGCCTATTAACAGCATCCCCCAGCTCAGCCCCTGCTGCAGGAGGATCTCTACCAGGGAGCACCGGGTGCAGCTCTGCCCATTGTGCACCCTCCCCTCACCAGACCAGTGCAGGCACTCTCTACACCCCGAGCTCTGCACTGCAGCCTCCCCTCTCATCGGCTCTGTCTGGGTGCCTACACAGCCACCGCCGGGGCAGCCAGAGCAGAGCTCCCTGACCGGGCCCTGCTCATACAACGAGTGCTCACCATCCCGCTCACCTGCCTGCGCGGACTGCTGCGCAAACTGCCTTGAACCGCTCTGTTTGCCCACTCGCTCACGCTCCCTGGGGCAGGTTTTCAACCAGTCAGGGTTGGTGCCACTGCATCAGGCTCCGCCCCATGTGAGTCAGCTGCTCGCGTCAGCTGAGCTGACAGCTCCTGGGCAGGTCCTGTCAAGGACTTGAGGCTCCCTCGGTGGCTCTTGTTGCTCTGAGTTGAGGCTCCTGGATGCTGATCTCCCCCTGCTCCGGTGTTGAAGGTGTCCTCTCTCGAGGTACTCAACTCAGCAATTCAGTGATAACAAAGAATAATCCCTTTTACCACGACTTAAGTGTCCAATGCTGTGATGACCATTAGAGGGGCCCTGCCTCCAGCCAGGCGGAGGTAGGGGACAATCGGATTTACTGGACTGTGTGGATCAGATGGCCTGGCACATCAGTCCCACACAAGTATAAGGCTCTAGTAGATACCGGTGCACAGTGTACCCTGATGCCATCAAGCTGTCAAGGGGTGGAACCCATCTATATTTCTGGAGTAACAGGAGGATCCCAAGAGTTGACTGTGCTGGAGGCTGAAATCAGCCTGACTGGGAGGGAATGGCAAAAGCACCCTACTGTGACTGGTCCAGAGGCTCCATGCATCCTCGGCATAGACTACCTCAAGAGAGGGTACTTCAAAGACCCAAAAGGGTACCGGTGGGCTTTTGGTATTGCTGCTTTGGAGACTGAGGAAATCGAGCAGCTGTCCACCTTGCCTGGTCTCTCAGAAGATCCCTCTGCTGTGGGGTTGCTGAAAGTCGAAGAACAACAAGTGCCAACTGCGACCACAACAGTGCACCGGCGGCAATATCGCACCAACCGAGACTCCCTGATTCCCATCCATCAGCTGATCCGTAGACTGGAGAGTCAGGGGGTGATCAGCAGGACCCGCTCACCCTTCAATAGCCCCATATGGCCAGTGCGAAAGTCTAATGGAGAATGGAGACTAACAGTAGACTATCGTGGCCTGAATGAAGTCACACCACCATTGAGTGCTGCCGTACCGGACATGCTAGAACTTCAGTATGAACTAGAGTCAAAGGCAGCCAAGTGGTATGCCACGATTGATATTGCCAATGCATTTTTCTCAATTCCTTTGGCAGCAGAGTGCAGGCCACAGTTTGCTTTTACTTGGAGGGGTGTCCAGTTCACTTGGAACCGACTGCCCCAGGGGTGGAAACACAGCCCTACCATTTGCCACGGACTGATCCAGACTGCACTGGAACAGGGGCAAGCTCCAGAACACCTGCAATACATTGATGACATTTTTGTGTGGGGCGATACAGCGGAAGAAGTCTTTGAGAAAGGGAGGAAAATAATCCAAATCCTGCTGAAAGCCGGTTTTGCCATAAAATGGAGTAAGGTCAAGGGACCTGCACAGGAGATTCAATTTTTGGGAATAAAATGGCAAGATGGACGTAGACAGATCCCCACAGATGTGATCAACAAGATAACAGCAATGTCTCCACCAACTAATAAGAAAGAAACGCAAGCTTTCTTGGGTGCAGTGGGGTTCTGGAGAATGCACATCCCCAATTACAGTTTGATTGTAAGCCCTCTCTATCATGTGACCCGGAAGAAGAATGATTTTAAATGGGGCCCTGAGCAGCAACAAGCCTTTGAGCAAATTAAACGCGAGATAGTTCATGCAGTAGCCCTTGGACCAGGCCGGACCGGACCAGATGTAAAAAATGTGCTGTACACTGCAGCTGGGGAGAACGGTCCTACCTGGAGCCTCTGGCAGAAAGCTCCAGGGGAGACTCGAGGTCGACCCCTCGGCTTTTGGAGTCGGGAATATAAAGGATCTGAGGCCAGCTATACCCCAACTGAGAAAGTGATACTGGCAGCCTATGAAGGGGTTCAAGCTGCTTCGGAAGTGATTGGCACTGAAGCACAGCTCCTCCTGGCACCCCGGCTGCCTGTGCTGGGCTGGATGTTCAAAGGCAGGGTCTCCTCTACACATCATGCAACTGATGCTACATGGAGTAAATGGGCTGCACTAATTACACAACGAACTCGAATAGGAAATCTCAATCGTCCAGGCATTCTAGAAGTCATCATGGACTGGCCAGAGGGCAAAGATTTTGGAATGTCACCAAAGGAGGAGGTGGTGCGCGCTGAAGAGGCCCCATCATATAATAAACTGTCAGAAAGTGAAAAGCAGTATGCCTTGTTTACTGATGGCTCTTGCCGTATTGTGGGAAAGCATCGGAGATGGAAGGCAGCTGTATGGAGTCCTGGACGACAAGTTGCAGAAACTGCTGACGGAGAGGGTGAATCGAGTCAGTTTGCCGAGGTGAAAGCCATCCAGCTGGGAGTGAGTGAACAAGCTGTCTGGCTAAGGTTTAAACCACATTTCCTGCACATGTCATGAAGACAGGGATGTGTCTTTACAGAGAGAGTAGGACCAAGCTTGCATGGGCACAGAAAGCCCTCCAGCAGGCCCAAAATCCAGGCTTTCACAATACAAGCACTCACAGCCATTTCCATCACAAGTGATGCTGCTCACTTTGCCAAAGCAAGAAGTGGTCCCTGGGGACCAAGCACCCTTCCAGGAGTCATCAGCTTTAACAAGACCTTCTGGGGTTTACCAAGGAAGTTTCCTGATCACAAAGAAAGACTTCTCAGAAAACTTGGATGTGACTTCCCTCATTCTTCATAACAAGCCATCAGAGATTAATTAGCTGGGGATAACAAGAAAGAAACTTTCTTCTTTGTTAACAACAAAGTTCACTTCTACAGCTGCCTTGCTTGACAGAGATGGTTCATGTCCAAAGCCAGTAAGTTAAAGGGTCAGTGTACTGGCATGTTTGTCTATTAAGGACAAATTCATGGGCCTGGATCATAGAATGCCAGAGAAGTTTGTTTTGGAAGGGCCCTTAAAGCTCCTCCAAAGCTTGCTCCAAGCCCCTGTTGTCCAACCCGGCCTTGAACACTGCCAGGGATGGGGCAGCCACAGCTTCTCTGGGCACCCTGTGCCAGCGCCTCAGCACCCTCCCAGGGAAGAGCTTCTGCCTAAGAGCTCATCTCAGTCTCCCTCTGGCAGGTTGAAGCCATTCCCCTTGGCCTCTCCCTACAGGTCCTTGTCCAAAGCTGCTCTCCAGCTTTCTTTCAGCCCCTTCAGGCACAGCCAGGTTTATGGAGAATAGCTTCTATCTCATTGCTCTGAAAAGAGCAAACCAACACTAGTATTTTCTAGAGGAATAATTTCCTATCCATCTATGCAGAATATAAACCCCTCATCCAGAAGTTAATATCTGCTATTATCAACCTTTATAAGAGAAAACGCACAGCCAGGACACTGCCTACATTCATTTTGTATTCCTATTCTGTCCAGGACATGTTTTATGGATGCTGAGCATTGAGGCCTTGATGCATTGGAAATTATTGATCAATAGAACTGATAGCGGACAGGTTAAATGGGGATTGCAGCAACCTGCTCTAGTGGAAGGCGTCCCTGCCTGTTTATGAAGGACCCCAACACATCAGCACAGTGAGCTGATGTTTCCCATTAGACTTAAACTGACCCTTCAGGCTATGGCCTGTGTTTGCTCTGAACACAACCCACATTGTAGCTGTGTCTGCCCAGCACCCTTCACTGCGAAGGCAGCAGAACCATCCACTTTTTCCAGAAGAAACCCCTGAGATGCATGTTTAAAATAGATCCAAGCTGAATCAAAGCCCCCAGATGCATCCTTGTCTATAAGGGGAACCTTCTGTGACTAATTCAGATGTGGAAACCTACAATTAGATACTACTGCTCCTTTGACCAATGTGACTCAACCATCAAACCCTGGAATGAGAAATCATGAGTAAGCTGCAGCTGGGATGGAAAATAAGCTTGGCCTGGATGGACAGATACAAGTTAATGAAGAAGTGATAGGGTAGTTCTGGACAACACCGAGAGTCTTTGAGCCATGAAACAAGTTGGGCATGTCTGCATACAGCATATGGCCAGAAGCATGGAGCATCTGTGTCATCAGCACCAGATGGCATCCAAGGAAAAGCCAACACTGCTCAGACAGTGCCTTGAAAGGCTGTTCCTGCACCAAGTTGGGTGACTGCTTATCACAGGGAATGAAGTTACACTCTGTTTCGAGGTCAGCATGGTGGCAGCTTTCCATGGAGCAGGCCCATCCAGGAAAGCAAGACACCCAGATACATCCTATGGAGGAAATAAGTACATTGCCTATGAGGAAAGAAGTAGATGGGCACATGAAGCTGAGAGCTGGTCTTCATAAGGTTCCCCACCACCATGGTGTTGGAGATGAGTAAAACAGTCCCAAAGAGCACCTTCTACACATTGGGGAAGCCCAAGAGGACAAACGTGGTCACACTCAAGTGGTTTCCTCCAGCCACTCTCTTGGCAGCAGGAGACAAAGAAACATGGGAAGAGGTTGAATCACTTCTCCCAGCTCACAGGAACACACAGTGCATGAGGTTAATGCAGGATTTGGGGTTTCCTTTAGGACTGCACCCAATTCCTGGGAGATAAAACCATGATGGCTGAAGGTCCTAAATAATATATTAAAAATAATACCTTGATAAAATAATAGGCAATAGTTCCTATATGGAAACAAATAATCTTAGAGCTTAAATCCTAAAGCTGTGGCTGGCCTGTTATGGAAAGAATTGGTCCTGCAAAAGTAAGCATCTTATCATGACCATCCAAATTCTTTTTAACAAGGAGGCTTGTTTGGGATGATTTCTTTGCTGTTTGTAGGAGTTGTTCTTATTTAAGGACAAGTAAATACAATAATATCATGCCTTAATCTGCCACAAGAATTAGTGTTGCATTAAATAGATAAGAGGTCACATTGCAGTGATTTTTTTACTCTGTAGTGATGTTTGAGTCGATTAAGGCGAGACCAGAATCCCTGAATGCAATTCCATGTACTTGTAGCTTCAAGGGAAAAACTACCCCCTTCTCATCTGAATTATTCTTGCATATATTTCTTCCTCTGTTCTTACTTATATTTAAAGAACATGTGTGTATATATGAGTGTACATGAGACGACCTTAAAATATGCATATTGCCTGTTGAGAAATAAGCATTCCTCCTCCTTCCCCTAACACTTCCTTCTTTCCATCAGCCCCTTTTCAAGCAAGATGACCATTTCTTCAGCACAATTCATCTTCTCCCTCCACCTTTCCCAAAGCAGCTTTTACTTCCCCATTCCCCACCCTGTGTTCAGATGTTCATTGCACAAAGTGCCTTGACTCACCACCAATGCTCTTCTCATGTTACTGGTGGGTGCCTTTGCTGCAAGGACACATTGATGGCTCATATCAACACAGTGGACACCACAACCACCTTGTCCCTCTCTGCTAAGCTGCCCCCTAGCCTGTCATGGTGCTTAGAGCAACTCTTCCCCATGGGCAGGACTCAGCATTTTCCCTTTTTGAAGTCTGTCTGATTCCACCTGCCCATTTTGGACCCAAATTTTGCCTTGGAAATGCTATTTTACATTATATGCCTCAAGATTTAAATACCCTCAGGATGGCTCTTTGATGCTTGCAAAAGGAAGAAACAAAACCAAGAGTGGGACTTGTTCCTTGTATAGAAAAGCAGCTGACAGCAGACAGGGCTTTGCTAAAGCTTTAACACCTTCAAATGGGTTCAGAAGATCCATCTGAAGTTGTCGACAGCCACCTCAGGCAGGGGGATGAAGGCAGCTGCTGTTTCCCATTGCTAATGGCTCACATACTCAATGGCCATCTCCTCAGCCTCATTCTTCTCCTTCACCTTGTTCAGTACTTATATAACTAAGTTAGAGCCACATAAACAGTAGACATCTCAAACACACACCTTGCATCTAACACCACTGAAACCAGCCATTCTCAATACCACAGCTTCTCTAAACAGTGCAAAACATCACCCATCCCACATCAAATACCCACATCTTATCACACACAGAAGCACTCTTTTCTCTGGGGTCCCTGCTTTAGACACACAACTGCAAGACCAGTACTGCCAATGGGTCTGCCTGTCCTTGCTCAACCCAACCTTCCCTTTCACTCTTTCACCCTTTCTCAAGATCTGGCATATGCAAATTGCTCTTTCTTGAGTTCAAACTATCATAAATCAAAATCACAGAACAGTTGGGGTTGAAGGGACCTTAAAGCTCCTCCAGCTCCAACCCCAACACCTTCTGCTAGAGCAGGCTGCTCCAAACCCCTGTGTCCAACCTGGCCTTGAACACTGCCAGGGATGGGGCAGCCACAGCTTCTCTGGGCACCCTGTGCCAGTACCTCAGCAGCCTTCCAGGGAAGAGCTTCTGCCTAAGAGCTCATCTCAATCCACCCCATGTCTTTCCAAGCCATGAACAGTGATAAAGGCAGACACAGAAATGAGCTCACCAGTGTTTGAGGAAGAGATCCTTGCTTCTTCCACCACAACCTCAGAAGGTTGCTTCCCTTCATGGTAGAAATGGTGACTTTTTTTAACCCATCAGAATATTTGTTTCACCTAGCTTAAGCTACAGCTAATACTAAGAGCCAAAAATGAGTGTATCTCCTTACCTATTTATGAGCCAAGGTCCCATTACAGCTAAGGAGACTCAGGCCAATGCAATCAGCAGAGCTCATTCAGATCTCTTCAGCTGGAGCAATGGAGGTGTCTGCCTTGCAGTGAGAGGCATGAACCCCACCAAATCTCCCTCCACACTAAAGGGAGCTGATGGACCCAGTAAATACATAGGGGTGACATGATGCATTCAAATGTAAGGAGATAAGTGCTTGCCTAAGGACATTTGAGGTGATTCCTAAATCCAATCAGTAAGTACCCAAAGAAGGGTACCTAGCATTTGCTCAGCAAAGGGTACTAGCAAAGGGTACCCAGCATTTGCTCAGCTGACTTTAAACCAGATTTAACTACCATGAAAGCAGCTCCATCTGAGAGTGGGGAGCTAAAGCCATTAGGAGTTCCTCAGCAGGAATGCCAGAAGCCAGGCACCTCATTGCTTGCTCATCATGACCCAGCAGGAACATGCATTGCAATGCTGGCTGCTGCTTCTGCTTCCTAGAACATCATGTGGTGTTTGCTCTGCTCTCCTGGTCAGATGATAACCCCATTGAAGGCAGTGGCAGCCCTTAGACACAGCAAACTGCTGGTTTCCTTTAACACACACAACAAGGAACAAAAAGCTTTTGGGTTTGATAGCAGCAGCTCCAGTGTGAAGCCACAATGAGGAGAGCAATAGGGTTGTAGCTCTTCCCTGTGAGGGTGCTGAGCACTGGCACAGGGTGCCCAGAGAAGATGTGGCTGCCCCATCCCTGGCAGTGTTGAAGGCCAGTTGGACACAGGGGCTTGGAGCAAGTTGCTCTAGTGGCAGGTGTGCCTGCCCGTGTCAGGGTTTGGAGCTGGGTGATCTTTAAGGTGCCTTCAACCCAAGCCGTTCTATGATAGCCCATGGTGTGAATAAAAGTGCCCTAGTATGACTAGTATGTTTGCTTCAAAACCACCAACCTTCCAGACCCCATCTACAACTGTTTTAGTGATATTTTAGCATGAGAATATCCACGCTAAAGCCTTAAAAATTTGGTTTATATATGGTATATTTTGTACTTTACACCCTTAGGTGGATATTTGGGTTGGTCATAGGCAGCTCACTGCAATCACAGCAAAGCTCTGCTGGAGCCAAGACCACTGCTTTCCCTTAACATTATGCATATTGGGGGTTCTGCAAAAGCAGATAAACTTAGAACGTAAAACAAATTTCAAGTACATGGCTTTGTGTTGTGATGAAAATGATGCAGCACAAGTAATGAATCTACAGAAGAGCACTGATCCACTCTGAGAAATACAAAAAAGAGAGAAAAAAATCCTTAAAATTACCAGAAATCAGAGAAGAAAATTCAAAATGTTTTCTGATTTCCACATTTGAGATGTATTTATTTGATTTTACTGTATTACATTTGGATAGACATGATGTTTTGCAGTGTTTCGTTAGTGATCACAGTATCACAGTATGCTAGAGATTGGAAGGGACCTCGAAAGATCATCTAGTCCAATCCCCCTGCTGGACCAGGAACACCTAGATAATGTTACACAGGAATGTGTCCAGGCAGGTTTTGAATGTCTCCAGGGAAGGAGACTCCACAACCTCCCTGGGCAGCCTGTTCCAGTGTTCCGTCACCCTCACCGAGAAGAAGTTCCTTCTCAAGTTTAAGTGGAACCTCTTGTGTTCCAGTCTGTACCCATTACCCCTTGTCCTATCATTGTTTGCCACTGAGTAGAGCCTGCCTCCATCCTCGTGACACTCCCCCTTTATATATTTATATACACTAATAAGGTCACCCCTCAGTCTCCTCTTCTCCAAACTATAGAGACCCAGCTCCCTCAGTCTTTCCTCATAAAGGAGATGCTCCACTCCCTTAATCATCTTAGTTGCCCTGCGCTGGACTCTCTCCAGCAGCTCCCTGTCCTTCTTGAACTGAGGGGCCCAGAACTGGACACAATATTCCAGATGGGGTCTCACCAGGGCAGAGTAGAGGGGAAGGAGGACCTCTCTCGACCTACTAACCACCGCCCTTCTAATACACCCCAGGATGCCATTGGCCTTCTTGGCCACAAGGGCACAGTGTTGGCTCATGGTCATCCTGTCGTCCACTAGGACCCCCATGTCCCTCTCCCCTACACTGCTCTCTAACAGGTCGTTCCCCAACCTATACTGGAACCTGGGGTTGTTCCTGCCCAGATGCAGGACTCTACACTTTCCCTTGTTATATTTCATCAAGTTATTCCCTGCCCAACTCTCCAGCCTGTCCAGGTCTCGCTGGATGGCAGCACAGCCTTCTGGCGTGTCAGCCACTCCTCCCAGCTTAGTGTCATCAGCAAACTTGCTGATAGTACACTCAATTCCCTCATCTAAATCATTGATGAATATATTAAATAATACCGGTCCCAGTACTGACCCTTGAGGCACTCCACTAGTTACAGGCCTCCAACTAGACTCCGCCCCATAGACTACAACTCTCTGGCTTCTCTCCTTCAGCCAGTTCGCAGTCCACCTCACTACCTGGTCATCCAGTCCACACTTCCTCAATTTAGCCGTGAGGATGCTGTGGGAGACTGTGTCAAAGGCTTTGCTGAAGTCAAGGTAGACCACATCCACCGCTCTGCCATCATCCATCCACCGTGTTATTTCCTCATAAAAGGCTAAGAGATTGGTCAAACATGATTTCCCCCTGGTGAAGCCATGTTGACTGCCCCTCATAACCCTCTTATCCTTGATATGCTTTAAGATGGCACCAAGGACAAGGTGTTCCATCACTTTCCCAGGGATGGAGGTGAGGCTGACCGGTCTATAGTTACCCGGGTCCTCTTTCTTGCCCTTTTTGAAGACTGGAGTGACATTTGCTTTCCTCCAGTCCTCAGGCACCTCTCCCGTTTCCCAGGACTTGGTAAAGATGATGGAGAGCGGTCTAGCAATGACTTCCGCCAGTTCCCTCAGCACCCGCGGGTGCATCCCATCTGGACCCATGGATTTATGGATGTCCAGATTGCTCAACTGATCTCTAACCCATTCCTCATCAACTAAGGCAAGTCGCTCCGTCGACCTGACTTCATCTAAGGTCTCAGGGGTACAGGGCTCTTCAGGACTGCCTGCAGCAGAGTAGACAGAGACAAAGAAGGCATTCAGTAACTCTGCCATCTCTGCATCTTCTGTCACCAGGGCACCCATCCCGTTCATCAGTGGGCCTACATTGCCTCTGGTGTTAGTTTTGTCTGCCATGTACTTGAAAAAGCTCTTTTTGCTGTCCTTGACCCTTCTTGCCAGGTTTAATTCTAAGGAAGCCTTAGTCCTCCTAGCTGCCTTCCTACATCCCCTAGCAGCAGCCTTATATTCCTCCCAAGTGGCCAGCCCCTCCTTCCATGACCTGTAAACTCTCCTCTTCCACTTGAGCATACCCAGCAATTCCCTATTTAGCCACACAGGTCTCTTGGCCCTCTTCCTTGACTTCCTACGTGTCGGGATGCTCCGATCTTGAGCACGGAAAAAGCAGTCCTTGAATGTCAACCAACTATCTTGGGCCCCTTTTCCTTCAAGCAGCCTTGCCCATGGGATTTCCCCTAGCAATTGCTTGAAAAGGCCAAAGTTTGCCCTGCTAAAGTCCAGGGTTGCAATTCTACTTGGTATTCTACTAGTCCTACCACACAAGATCCTGAACTTCACCATCTCGTGGTCGCTGCAACCAAGGCAGCCCTCAACCCTTACTGCTTCAACCAGATCCTCCTTGTTAGTGAGGATGAGATCCAGCAGCGCTCCTCTCCTGGTTGGCTCATCCACCATTTGCAGGAGGAAGTTATCATCCATACACTGGAGGAACCTCCTGGACTGCGGCTGGGTTGCCGAGTGGTCCTTCCAGCAAACATCAGGGAAGTTAAAATCCCCCACGACGACCACGGCCTGTGACTGTGAGGCCGCTCTCAGCTGCCTGTAGAAGGCCTCATCAACTTCCTCACCCTGATCTGGTGGTCTGTAACAGACACCTACAACAGTATCGCCCCTGCCAGCCCGCCCCTTAATTCTCACCCACAGACTCTCAACTCGCTCGTCATCTGTCCCTGGACAGAACTCGGTGCATTGTAGTTGCTCTCGCACATAAAGAGCAACCCCACCACCCCGCCTGGCTGGCCTGT
>NW_026913474.1:0-8653 GCF_034315485.1 Pezoporus occidentalis
TTTTAATTTTTGCTGACTTTGCGGGCCTGGAAGAAAATAAGGTTTAATAGTGTGGAATTTTCTACTTCCTAGTTTTAAAGCGTGCAGTTTTGGTTTCAAGCACCCCAGCTCCTGACCCCACGTTATTTTTGGGATGCTGAATTATATAAAAAATAAATTTTTAGTTTTTTTTTGGCAAATTTCCTTTAATAAGTTGGGTTTCCCATTTACACCCTATTGCCCACTTACCTGCCCCCCCTTGTTCCTAAATTTTTAAAAAATGCTGCCACAAAAAGAACATGGAAACCTAGAAAAAAAAGAGCTACAAATTAGAAAATGATTTTTTAATGGTGACTGAGCTAAAGAGACAAATATTCAGGTATCACCAAAAAGTCCACATGACTCCTCGGGGACGGGAAAGGGGCCACGTTAAGGATCCAAAAAAGATGAAAACAAGGGCTTTGAAACAGCCGGGATGAACCTTCTTTGTCCTCGACCACTTTTTTGGGAAAAAGAATGCCCCCGTACACGGAAATCTGGACCTCGTAAAAAAAAAACCTCTTCCCAACAAGAAGAGGGGGGAAAAGAGAGAGCAGAAAATACCAGGGCCCCAACTTTTTCAGGTGGCAAGAAAGAGCCAATGGACATTTTCACATGCAGTTTGCAATAAATTAGCTGCTGTTTTACTCACACCCATGGGACATAAAAACCCGGGTTTTTTTCAAATCTTACCTTGAAAACAGAGGAGAAGGTGCTTTTGGGGGAAATTTCTGCAGCAAAAAAAGAACTTTGTTGATTTTCCTCCCATCATTTTGGACCCAAATTTTGGAGCTCAGTTACGCGTCCCCTCCCCCAAGTGGCGTTAAATGGGGAAATACTTTGTGCAGTTCTTTTTTGCCACGGAACGGGGCCCAAGGGGACAGGAGCGCATGCTGGAACAAAAACACACCATTTTCTTTCCCCTTGCGGGCCTGCTCACAGTCACCGCCTTGGGGGACGCAGGCAGGCATGCCTCAGTTTACTGCAAAGTCCAGAAAGCTCGGGATTTCTCCTTTCTGCCTATTTTTAAAAAAAGTACTGTGAAATAATCAAAAGGGGGAAAGAAACCAAACGGGGGGGGGTCTGGTCTTTCATATAAAAAAAAAGGTGCCCAGTTTTGGTGCCCCCGGGGAACTGCCTACTAGTTCAGCTACAGCTTCAGTTAGGTGGCTCCAACATGAGCCAAAGATCCTTCACCTTTGGGAAAACCCCAGGGCTCTCAGTTACCAGAATATCAATTTTAGAGCCTGTGCCTTCCACGTGTGGTCCCTTGGATGTCCTGGTCACACTAAGGTGTTCCAGTTCATTGGGTTTTCAAGTGTGGTTCCTTGCAAACCCCTTTATCACCTTTTTCCCCCAAATAAGGTTTTTTTTATAAGTTTAAAAGTACGAAGGAAAAAAAAGTTACGCACCATAACAGGTAAAAATTTTTTGGGGAAGGTGCTAGGGGCCCTAAATTTTAGGGAAATAATTAAGGAAAAAAAAAGGGGAAAACCCTTTTCAGCCATAGTGATTTTATGGGCCCCCTCTTTATAGGGGGGGCCCCGCCATTATCTCAAAGGCTGGTCCAAAAAGTAGGGGGGCAGGATAAAATCCAAACGGAGGCTTCCCAGAAATTCCCCCCAATCCGTTCCCCGTACCCTTTTTCCCGGGATGCATGTCCAGACCTCTTCAGTTCACCCCACAGCCCCCTCACCTTGCCAGGGACAGGTCCGGCCCCAACTTGGTGCTCCCCTGCCTTTGCTTGGGCAGTTGGTGGAGCTCCGGCGGGTGAAGACCAAGCAAAAAAATGTCACTGATACCTCAGTGTCCCTTCTCCATGCCCAGGTAACTTGGTCTTTCATTTCCTTCTGCAAGGGGGCAGCACTGTTCCCTCGGCTTCCTTTTATCGTTGACACACCTGTAGGAGTTTTTCTTGTTGCCCCTAACGTCCTTGGCCAGATTTGGTTCTGCCAGGGCTTTTACCTTTCCTCTAACCTGATCCCTGGCTGCTCTGACTTTTCCTCAGTATTCCTCCCAGGCTGCCTGTCCTGGGTGACAGCGGACAACATTGCCATATCGTTACAGTACGGAACGCTGGACCCAAGGAAACATTAACCTCAGCGATACGGAGTAGGAGAGGAGAAAAACCAGTGGGAATCCCAGGAATCCCGTACCTTGACTGAACACGTCGCTTGTGTTTGACATGGGCTGTAACGTGCCCAAGTCCTCACTGCAGGAGCATAAAGGTTACAGAAAATGGTGGCCCAAGAGCACTGCTGATTTCAGGTAGTGATGGGTTACTAAAAGTGCCATTAGCATACAGAAAGCACAGGCTGCCAGCAGGCTATTTTAGTGTTTGGAGAGCAGCACCGGTCTGAGAAACCGCAGTCAACTTGAATGCAGCTCCCTTGCCAAATGTAACATTTGGCTTTGGAAAGGATAAGCCAAGCCGAAGCGACAAAGCCAGACAGTTTATGGTACGTAACAAATCTCAAAAGAAATTAAGACACCAGTTGCAAAATGAGATTTAGTCAAGAAAGGCTCAATAAACAAACAAACAAAATCTGATTGCAAAGCAACCCCAACGTAGTTTTGGCTGCTTTAGGGCTCGGGGATGGGGCCACTGCCTTGGGCACAGAGCTGAGTAGGGCCATGGATGCTTGCTGCAGCCCCACGGCCTCCTGCTCCCCTTTGCCCTCCCTGGCTTTGAGATGACCTCCCTGCTGGCACGTCACACCTCCTCCTCCTGCTGCGTCCCTCCTCTTCTACTGCCCATCTCCATCCCACCTCCAAAATGAACCCTCCTCCCTTTAGCCCCAAGCAAGGATTGTAGGAAACAAACGTTTTGGCGTGCGAGGGGTAGGGAAATGATGGAACAGAGGATGCGAGTGACACAGGTGCAGCTGCACCCTGGCCAGCAGAGAGGGCAGCTTAACTCACCCTCGCTCCCCACCAGAACCACAGCAAGATCCACACATGTATGGCCACAACCACGAGCTGCCTTTTCCCATGCTCCTCTTCTTACCTTCCATGCATCTTGCAGCCGGCCTGGGGGAGACCTGCTGTCACACCACTTGAAAAAACTGGGAAAGACCAGACCCCCCCCTCGTTTGGTTTCTTTCCCCTTGTGATTATTTCACAGTGACTTTTTTAAAGATAGGCAGAAGGAGGAGAAATCCCGAGCTTTCTGGACTTTGCAGTAGAGCTGAGGCATGCCTGCCTGCGTCCCACAAGGCTGGTGACTGCTGAGCAGGCAGCAGCAAGCGTGAATATTGACCAAGCTTGGTGTGTTTCTGTTCACAGTCACGCTGCCTGTCCCTTCTGAAACATGGCCCTGTTCCGTGGCAAAAGTCCAGAAAGCTGAGGATTTCTATATTTCCCTCCTTCTGCCTATCAAAGATTTGAATAATCACAAACTGTGCCCATAAGGGTGTGAGTCTGCAGCATATAAACAGGCTGCCGAAGCCTTACAGGTGCCACAGGGGCCTGAGTAGCAGCTCTCTCTTTCCCACCTCCCCTGCAGCCACGTGCTGATTTAGTTGCTACACAAAAGAAGGTATCATTTCTGTTTCCAAGCCCTTGTTGTCATCTTTGTTCTGTTAGAGAGCACCTTCTCCGTCTTGTTGCATGTTCCACCTTAGAATATTTGAAAGAATATCACTTCATAAGGCAGTGTGGAGGAGAGAACAGCAGCTGCGGTGATTTCAAGTGTGAGGAAATTTGCCAAGCTGCATGCTGATTGACCCTGATTGTAAATTTCCTTTCACTCATTGGCTCTTTCATTGCCACGCTGCACTCTCTCCTCTTCGTGCAGTCCTGAGGATCCTCGTAACAAAGAAAACCTCTTCCCAACAAGAAGAGGTGGGAAAGAGAGAGCAGAAACATACTCATGGCCCCTAACAGTAGATTTCAGGTGGCAAGAAAGAGCCAATGGAAAGGCACTCTCACATGCAGCTTGCAACTCAAATACTCCAGCTGCTGTTTTCACTCACACCCTTATGGGCACATTACAACCCGTGTATTTTCAAATCTTACCTTGCAACAGACGGAGAAGGTGCTTTTGTGGGAAATCTCTGCAGCAAGAAAAGAACTCTTGTTAGATTTGGGCTGCTCAGCTGCCATCAGTAACTAGCGCAGCCATGCATCTGGCAGCTCAGTTACGCGTGCCCTACCTTGAAGTGGTCGTTCAGAATGCTGGAATACTTTGCTGCAGCCTCTTTTTTGCCACGGAACAGGGCCATGTTCAGAAGGGACAGGCAGCGCATGCTGTGAACAGAAACACACCCAAGCTTGGTCAGTATTCACGCTTGCTGCTGCCTGCTCAGCAGTCACCAGCCTTGTGGGACGCAGGCAGGCATGCCTCAGCTCTACTGCAAAGTCCAGAAAGCTCGGGATTTCTCCTCCTTCTGCCTATCTTTAAAAAAGTCACTGTGAAATAATCACAAGGGGAAAGAAACCAAACGAGGGGGGGGTCTGGTCTTTCATATAAACAGGTGCCCAGCCTCTTACAGGTGCCACAGGCTGAGTAAGCCCCCCTGCAGCCGCGTGCCTCAGCTATGTTCAAGCTACAGCTTCAGTTAGGTGGCTCCAACATGAGCAGCCAAATTGCATTCTTTCACCTTAGGTGAAAGCCCTTAGGTGCTCTCGAGTTACCAGAATATCAGATTTTAGAGCCTGTGCCTTCCACGTGTGGTCCCTTGTGATGTCCTGGCTCACACTAGAGGTGTTCCAGTTCAGTCTGGATTTTCAAGTGTGAGGATTTCTTCCTTGCAGAACCCTGATCCCCATTTCACTCATTCCTTTTCCCCTGAAAGTAATGAGTCGTTCACTCGATCAAGTCTAAAACGTACGAAGGCACAGAAAAAGAGTTACGCACCATAACACGGTAAAGATTTCTTCCTGGGAAGGTGCTGAGGGGCTCATACAGTATTTTAGGGTCATGATGAATCTAAGGAAACAAACGAAGGAGAACCTTGTCAGCCATCAGTGATCTGATGGCCCGCTCTTTATAGGAGAAAACAGTGCATGCCATTATCTCAAAGGCTGGTCCAAAAGTCAGGGAACCTGCCCTGAGGAGGGGCAGGACTGAAAACATCCGTAAAACGGAGGCTTCTTCCTTAGTAATATTCCCCCCCATAGTCCCGTTCCCGGCTGCTCACCTTTTCCAGGTGATCGCATGTCCAGACCTCTTCAGTGCTACCCCAGCAGCCTCCTCACCTCTGCCAGGTGACAGGTCCGTGCCTGGATCACTTCGGTGCTCCCCTGCCTTTGCCTTCTGTGACTTGGGCAGTTGGCTGGAGCTCCGGCGGGTGAAGACCGAAGCAAAAAACTGTCACTGAGTACCTCAGTGTCCCTTCTCCATGCCCCAGGTAACTTGGTCTTTCATTTCCTTCTGCAAGGGGGCCACACTTTCCCTCGGCTTCCTTTTATCGTTGACACACCTGTAGGAGTTTTTCTTGTTGCCCCTAACGTCCTTGGCCAGATTTGGTTCTGCCAGGGCTTTTACCTTTCCTAACCTGATCCCTGGCTGCTCTGACTTTTCCTCAGTATTCCTCCCAGGCTGCCTGTCCTGGGTGACAGCGGACAACATTGCCATATCGTTACAGTACGGAACGCTGGACCCAAGGAAACATTAACCTCAGCGATACGGAGTAGGAGAGGAGAAAAACCAGTGGGAATCCCAGGAATCCCGTACCTTGACTGAACACGTCGCTTGTGTTTGACATGGGCTGTAACGTGCCCAAGTCCTCACTGCAGGAGCATAAAGGTTACAGAAAATGGTGGCCCAAGAGCACTGCTGATTTCAGGTAGTGATGGGTTACTAAAAGTGCCATTAGCATACAGAAAGCACAGGCTGCCAGCAGGCTATTTTAGTGTTTGGAGAGCAGCACGGGGCTGAGAAACCGCAGTCAACTTGAATGCAGCTCCCTTGCCAAATGTAACATTTGGCTTTGGAAAGGATAAGCCAAGCCGAAGCGACAAAGCCAGACAGTTTATGGTACGTAACAAATCTCAAAAGAGATTAAACACAGTTGCAAAATGAGATTTAGTCAAGAAAGGCTCAATAAACAAACAAACAAAATCTGATTGCAAAGCAACCCCAACGTAGTTTTGGCTGCTTTAGCTGGGGATGGGGCCACTGCCTTGGGCACAGAGCTGAGTAGGGCCATGGATGCTTGCTGCAGCCCCACGGCCTCCTGCTCCCCCTTTGCCCTCCCTGGCTTTGAGATGACCTCCCTGCTGGCACGTCACACCTCCTCCTCCTGCTGCGTCCCTCCTCTTCTACTGCCCATCTCCATCCCACCTCCAAAATGAACCCTCCTCCCTTTAGCCCCAAGCAAGGATTGTAGGAAACAAACCTTTTGGGGTGCGAGGGGTAGGGAAATGATGGAACAGAGGATGCGAGTGACACAGGTGCAGCTGCACCCTGGCCAGCAGAGAGGGCAGCTTGTGTTCAACTCACCCTCGCTCCCCACCAGAACCACAGCAAGATCCACACATGTATGGCCACAACCACGAGCTGCCTTCCCATGCTCCTCTTCTTACCTTCCATGCATCTTGCAGCCGGCCTGGGGGAGACCTGCTGTCACACCACTTGAAACACTGGTTGATGGCAGTGAACTGAGTCCCAGTCCCACCTTGCCTGAGCAAAGGCACCACCAAGCTCCTCCTGTCTAAGCCTGTAACTAAAATTCCCACCAGATGCTCACATGGGGATGTTTCACACCTGGGTTATTTTACTAACGAGATACTTCTTTCCTTTACCCTTTCTTCAGTACCAGTTTTGCCACTGGGGCTTTACGTGTGCAGCAAGAAAGCGCAGACCCCCCAAAAGTGTACCTTTTCTGTACAACATCTGTAACAGGAACGTGTCTGGTGGGTATTACAACAGGCTTCAGAATCCTCTACAGTTTACAGACTACGTTAGAAAACCACATCCATGCTTAGCAGACCTCTTTGGCGCAGTGTCTGATGCAGAAAGGACCTGAATAATGCACGAACTGTATCACAATAGTGCATAGAGACATGCAGAAATCATTCTTCCAAGGCACAGTCACACTGCCCAACATAAAACCAAATAATGGGAAAAGCCCCAAACAAGAACTGTTAAGGCCGTTGCAAAGAGCTCACCTCACACAACCCACGAGAAGCAGAGCTACTACGGGGCATGGAACCCTATGGGATTCCCTGAGGCAACGGGATTTCCCTGTCAGCGAGTGCTCAGAGCCAGGCTCTGGTGGCTGCTGGCGGTTGACTCTGGCACAGTCTTCTCTGAATCCATTTCAGGAGGAGAAGAGGCTGATGCCTTGAATCATGACCCTCCTGCCACCCTGAGCACCTAGATTTGCACACATTCTTGTTCCCAAAGGAAAGGGCAAGGGGTGACAAACAGGGGAGCAATTGAAACGGAGACTTCTTGTACATAAATTCATACTTAAACCTCATTCAGAAGGGAAACGCTAAGACCAGTCAGAGAGAAAAGGCAACCCACAACTTCTCTACAAGAAGCACGAAGACGCTTGCAACAACTCATAACAAATGGGCTACTTCATTTATTGTTTATTTCCCCACATGAATGAATCGACCATCTCAGAAACTCCATCACACACAGGGCAGAAAACATCATTTACAAGACGAACCTGTCCCCCCAAAATAAGGTTCAGGCCTCTGAGCTGGCTCGAGGTGGAAGCATGATGGCTTTTAAAAAATTAACTATTATTGTAACAGTCTCCTCCGTGACCTGCAAGAAAGCACAGCTTCCTATGTAGCTTGGTACCGATGCTTCCTGAGATTGCTTTTGAAACGAAAGCCCCCAAATACCGCCCTGCACACCTGTGACATGAACTGCCCAGGATCCCATTTCCTCCAGTTCCAGGGGAGTTTGCCTTGGGAGTGGGAGCAGTCCTTGCATGACCACTGCCACACAGTAGCAGAGCACATGTGCCCTTTCCCAGCTGTAAAGAGGCAAATGCCGGTACATCTGCCTTGCCCAGGCGTCTTCTTACCAACTCTGCTCACACAATGCACTTGCATGAGCTTTCCAGGGCAGCAGATGATTGCCATCTGGGCAGCAAAGCGCCTAAAGGGCCGGCAAGGACAGGACCTGGTGCACCCACAGCTTACAGCAGGGGTGGGCAAGTGGCTCTCCAATGGGAACACGGTCTGGCAGCAGGGAGTGAGAGGGGTGTATGCAAAATTACAGTCCCGAGGGGACCTGCGTCCCTGCTTCACCTTATGCTTACCCATAACTAACACTCTGCCAAGGCTCTTGCAGACTCCCACAGTGGTTTTCAGATTCAATAAAGCTTCCTTCCTCTTCCTCAGCCGGTGAGCCTAAAAATTGCTAAATTGCTTTGAAGACAAAGTCGCAAGGCGGCATCGACCCACTAGGATGGAATCGAGCTCCAAAGTGCATGTCAAGCCTTCAGGCTGGCTGGCCATCCCCATGCTTCCCGAGAACAAAACACTTAAAGCTGAGCCCCTCTCTGTCCCTGGCTCACCCAGAGCAGCCCAGGGAGAAGGAGCGCAAGTGAAGTTTGATAGCTAAAAGAGCGAGGGGGGGACATGGACCTTCCTTCCACTGGTTAGGACAGCTTATCCCTGAAAGGCACTAAGGCTTTCAATAAAGTGAACATACAAGGACAGTCCCTTG
>NW_026913475.1:0-12109 GCF_034315485.1 Pezoporus occidentalis
CTGTTGTGGGAGGAGAAGC
Organism: Pezoporus occidentalis; assembly: GCF_034315485.1. Lineage (NCBI taxonomy): Eukaryota > Metazoa > Chordata > Aves > Psittaciformes > Psittacidae > Pezoporus > Pezoporus occidentalis. The sequence continues at coordinate 20 of NW_026913475.1, forward strand.
CAAACGTTCGTGCTGTACTCACTGTGCTGCTGGGCAACTGAAAGCGACCAGCTGAGAATTTGGATTCAAATGGAGTTTTAGGTATGAAACCGAGGAGAGACTGCAATGATGGTGACACCGTTGCAAAGCAGCCTGTGTGCTGAAGAGGCCCAGCACTAGCTTTCCCTGCTGGTTCTTCTGCTGTGGGAGCAGATGCCACTGTTCATTCTGTGCTGACAGTGTTGCTGCGCAGCAGAGAGCAGGCTCTGAACTGATTCCATTCAAATGCTTTTCCTGTATGAAAGGGAGCAGTGAAAGCAACGATGGATGCACCAATGTAAAGGTGATTGTGTGCTGAACAGGTCCAGCACAAGCTTTCAATCCTGGCTCTTCTGCTGTGGGAGCAGAAGCCAAACGTTCGTGCTGTACTCACTGTGCTGCTGGGCAACTGAAAGCGACCAGCTGAGAATTTGGATTCAAATGGAGTTTTAGGTATGAAACCGAGGAGAGACTGCAATGATGGTGACACCGTTGCAAAGCAGCCTGTGTGCTGAAGAGGCCCAGCACTAGCTTTCCCTGCTGGTTCTTCTGCTGTGGGAGCAGATGCCACTGTTCATTCTGTGCTGACTGTGTTGCTGCCAGCAGAGAGCAGGCTCTGAACTGATTCCATTCAAATGCTTTTCCTGTATGAAAGGGAGCAGTGAAAGCAACGATGGATGCACCAATGTAAAGGTGATTGTGTGCTGAACAGGTCCAGCACAAGCTTTCAATCCTGGCTCTTCTGCTGTGGGAGCAGAAGCCAAACGTTCGTGCTGTACTCACTGTGCTGCTGGGCAACTGAAAGCGACCAGCTGAGAATTTGGATTCAAATGGAGTTTTAGGTATGAAACCGAGGAGAGACTGCAATGATGGTGACACCGTTGCAAAGCAGCCTGTGTGCTGAAGAGGCCCAGCACTAGCTTTCCCTGCTGGTTCTTCTGCTGTGGGAGCAGATGCCACTGTTCATTCTGTGCTGACTGTGTTGCTGCGCAGCAGAGAGCAGGCTCTGAACTGATTCCATTCAAATGCTTTTCCTGTATGAAAGGGAGCAGTGAAAGCAACGATGGATGCACCAATGTAAAGGTGATTGTGTGCTGAACAGGTCCAGCACAAGCTTTCAATCCTGGCTCTTCTGCTGTGGGAGCAGAAGCCAAACGTTCGTGCTGTACTCACTGTGCTGCTGGGCAACTGAAAGCGACCAGCTGAGAATTTGGATTCAAATGGAGTTTTAGGTATGAAACCGAGGAGAGACTGCAATGATGGTGACACCGTTGCAAAGCAGCCTGTGTGCTGAAGAGGCCCAGCACTAGCTTTCCCTGCTGGTTCTTCTGCTGTGGGAGCAGATGCCACTGTTCTTTCTGTGCTGACTGTGTTGCTGCCAGCAGAGAGCAGGCTCTGAACTGATTCCATTCAAATGCTTTTCCTGTATGAAAGGGAGCAGTGAAAGCAACGATGGATGCACCAATGTAAAGGTGATTGTGTGCTGAACAGGTCCAGCACAAGCTTTCAATCCTGGCTCTTCTGCTGTGGGAGCAGAAGCCAAACGTTCGTGCTGTACTCACTGTGCTGCTGGGCAACTGAAAGCGACCAGCTGAGAATTTGGATTCAAATGGAGTTTTAGGTATGAAACCGAGGAGAGACTGCAATGATGGTGACACCGTTGCAAAGCAGCCTGTGTGCTGAAGAGGCCCAGCACTAGCTTTCCCTGCTGGTTCTTCTGCTGTGGGAGCAGATGCCACTGTTCATTCTGTGCTGACAGTGTTGCTGCGCAGCAGAGAGCAGGCTCTGAACTGATTCCATTCAAATGCTTTTCCTGTATGAAAGGGAGCAGTGAAAGCAACGATGGATGCACCAATGTAAAGGTGATTGTGTGCTGAACAGGTCCAGCACAAGCTTTCAATCCTGGCTCTTCTGCTGTGGGAGCAGAAGCCAAACGTTCGTGCTGTACTCACTGTGCTGCTGGGCAACTGAAAGCGACCAGCTGAGAATTTGGATTCAAATGGAGTTTTAGGTATGAAACCGAGGAGAGACTGCAATGATGGTCTGTGCTGACAGCGTTGCTGCGCAGCAGAGAGCAGGCTCTGAACTGATTCCATTCAATTGCTTTTCCTGTATGAAAGGGAGCAGTGAAAGCAACGATGGATGCACCAATGTAAAGGTGATTGTGTGCTGAACAGGTCCAGCACAAGCTTTCAATCCTGGCTCTTCTGCTGTGGGAGCAGAAGCCAAACGTTCGTGCTGTACTCACTGTGCTGCCTGCAGCTGAGAGAGACCAGCTGAGAATTTGGATTCAAATGGAGTTTTAGGTATGAAACCGAGGAGAGACTGCAATGATGGTGACACCGTTGCAAAGCAGCCTGTGTGCTGAAGAGGCCCAGCACTAGCTTTCCCTGCTGGTTCTTCTGCTGTGGGAGCAGATGCCACTGTTCTTTCTGTGCTGACTGTGTTGCTGCCAGCAGAGAGCAGGCTCTGAACTGATTCCATTCAAATGCTTTTCCTGTATGAAAGGGAGCAGTGAAAGCAACGATGGATGCACCAATGTAAAGGTGATTGTGTGCTGAACAGGTCCAGCACAAGCTTTCAATCCTGGCTCTTCTGCTGTGGGAGCAGAAGCCAAACGTTCGTGCTGTACTCACTGTGCTGCTGGGCAACTGAAAGCGACCAGCTGAGAATTTGGATTCAAATGGAGTTTTAGGTATGAAACCGAGGAGAGACTGCAATGATGGTGACACCGTTGCAAAGCAGCCTGTGTGCTGAAGAGGCCCAGCACTAGCTTTCCCTGCTGGTTCTTCTGCTGTGGGAGCAGATGCCACTGTTCATTCTGTGCTGACAGTGTTGCTGCGCAGCAGAGAGCAGGCTCTGAACTGATTCCATTCAAATGCTTTTCCTGTATGAAAGGGAGCAGTGAAAGCAACGATGGATGCACCAATGTAAAGGTGATTGTGTGCTGAACAGGTCCAGCACAAGCTTTCAATCCTGGCTCTTCTGCTGTGGGAGCAGAAGCCAAACGTTCGTGCTGTACTCACTGTGCTGCTGGGCAACTGAAAGCGACCAGCTGAGAATTTGGATTCAAATGGAGTTTTAGGTATGAAACCGAGGAGAGACTGCAATGATGGTGACACCGTTGCAAAGCAGCCTGTGTGCTGAAGAGGCCCAGCACTAGCTTTCCCTGCTGGTTCTTCTGCTGTGGGAGCAGATGCCACTGTTCATTCTGTGCTGACTGTGTTGCTGCGCAGCAGAGAGCAGGCTCTGAACTGATTCCATTCAAATGCTTTTCCTGTATGAAAGGGAGCAGTGAAAGCAACGATGGATGCACCAATGTAAAGGTGATTGTGTGCTGAACAGGTCCAGCACAAGCTTTCAATCCTGGCTCTTCTGCTGTGGGAGCAGAAGCCAAACGTTCGTGCTGTACTCACTGTGCTGCTGGGCAACTGAAAGCGACCAGCTGAGAATTTGGATTCAAATGGAGTTTTAGGTATGAAACCGAGGAGAGACTGCAATGATGGTGACACCGTTGCAAAGCAGCCTGTGTGCTGAAGAGGCCCAGCACTAGCTTTCCCTGCTGGTTCTTCTGCTGTGGGAGCAGATGCCACTGTTCATTCTGTGCTGACAGTGTTGCTGCGCAGCAGAGAGCAGGCTCTGAACTGATTCCATTCAAATGCTTTTCCTGTATGAAAGGGAGCAGTGAAAGCAACGATGGATGCACCAATGTAAAGGTGATTGTGTGCTGAACAGGTCCAGCACAAGCTTTCAATCCTGGCTCTTCTGCTGTGGGAGCAGAAGCCAAACGTTCGTGCTGTACTCACTGTGCTGCTGGGCAACTGAAAGCGACCAGCTGAGAATTTGGATTCAAATGGAGTTTTAGGTATGAAACCGAGGAGAGACTGCAATGATGGTGACACCGTTGCAAAGCAGCCTGTGTGCTGAAGAGGCCCAGCACTAGCTTTCCCTGCTGGTTCTTCTGCTGTGGGAGCAGATGCCACTGTTCTTTCTGTGCTGACTGTGTTGCTGCGCAGCAGAGAGCAGGCTCTGAACTGATTCCATTCAAATGCTTTTCCTGTATGAAAGGGAGCAGTGAAAGCAACGATGGATGCACCAATGTAAAGGTGATTGTGTGCTGAACAGGTCCAGCACAAGCTTTCAATCCTGGCTCTTCTGCTGTGGGAGCAGAAGCCAAACGTTCGTGCTGTACTCACTGTGCTGCTGGGCAACTGAAAGCGACCAGCTGAGAATTTGGATTCAAATGGAGTTTTAGGTATGAAACCGAGGAGAGACTGCAATGATGGTGACACCGTTGCAAAGCAGCCTGTGTGCTGAAGAGGCCCAGCACTAGCTTTCCCTGCTGGTTCTTCTGCTGTGGGAGCAGATGCCACTGTTCATTCTGTGCTGACAGTGTTGCTGCGCAGCAGAGAGCAGGCTCTGAACTGATTCCATTCAAATGCTTTTCCTGTATGAAAGGGAGCAGTGAAAGCAACGATGGATGCACCAATGTAAAGGTGATTGTGTGCTGAACAGGTCCAGCACAAGCTTTCAATCCTGGCTCTTCTGCTGTGGGAGCAGAAGCCAAACGTTCGTGCTGTACTCACTGTGCTGCTGGGCAACTGAAAGCGACCAGCTGAGAATTTGGATTCAAATGGAGTTTTAGGTATGAAACCGAGGAGAGACTGCAATGATGGTGACACCGTTGCAAAGCAGCCTGTGTGCTGAAGAGGCCCAGCACTAGCTTTCCCTGCTGGTTCTTCTGCTGTGGGAGCAGATGCCACTGTTCATTCTGTGCTGACTGTGTTGCTGCCAGCAGAGAGCAGGCTCTGAACTGATTCCATTCAAATGCTTTTCCTGTATGAAAGGGAGCAGTGAAAGCAACGATGGATGCACCAATGTAAAGGTGATTGTGTGCTGAACAGGTCCAGCACAAGCTTTCAATCCTGGCTCTTCTGCTGTGGGAGCAGAAGCCAAACGTTCGTGCTGTACTCACTGTGCTGCTGGGCAACTGAAAGCGACCAGCTGAGAATTTGGATTCAAATGGAGTTTTAGGTATGAAACCGAGGAGAGACTGCAATGATGGTGACACCGTTGCAAAGCAGCCTGTGTGCTGAAGAGGCCCAGCACTAGCTTTCCCTGCTGGTTCTTCTGCTGTGGGAGCAGATGCCACTGTTCATTCTGTGCTGACAGTGTTGCTGCGCAGCAGAGAGCAGGCTCTGAACTGATTCCATTCAAATGCTTTTCCTGTATGAAAGGGAGCAGTGAAAGCAACGATGGATGCACCAATGTAAAGGTGATTGTGTGCTGAACAGGTCCAGCACAAGCTTTCAATCCTGGCTCTTCTGCTGTGGGAGCAGAAGCCAAACGTTCGTGCTGTACTCACTGTGCTGCTGGGCAACTGAAAGCGACCAGCTGAGAATTTGGATTCAAATGGAGTTTTAGGTATGAAACCGAGGAGAGACTGCAATGATGGTGACACCGTTGCAAAGCAGCCTGTGTGCTGAAGAGGCCCAGCACTAGCTTTCCCTGCTGGTTCTTCTGCTGTGGGAGCAGATGCCACTGTTCATTCTGTGCTGACAGTGTTGCTGCGCAGCAGAGAGCAGGCTCTGAACTGATTCCATTCAAATGCTTTTCCTGTATGAAAGGGAGCAGTGAAAGCAACGATGGATGCACCAATGTAAAGGTGATTGTGTGCTGAACAGGTCCAGCACAAGCTTTCAATCCTGGCTCTTCTGCTGTGGGAGCAGAAGCCAAACGTTCGTGCTGTACTCACTGTGCTGCTGGGCAACTGAAAGCGACCAGCTGAGAATTTGGATTCAAATGGAGTTTTAGGTATGAAACCGAGGAGAGACTGCAATGATGGTGACACCGTTGCAAAGCAGCCTGTGTGCTGAAGAGGCCCAGCACTAGCTTTCCCTGCTGGTTCTTCTGCTGTGGGAGCAGATGCCACTGTTCATTCTGTGCTGACTGTGTTGCTGCCAGCAGAGAGCAGGCTCTGAACTGATTCCATTCAAATGCTTTTCCTGTATGAAAGGGAGCAGTGAAAGCAACGATGGATGCACCAATGTAAAGGTGATTGTGTGCTGAACAGGTCCAGCACAAGCTTTCAATCCTGGCTCTTCTGCTGTGGGAGCAGAAGCCAAACGTTCGTGCTGTACTCACTGTGCTGCTGGGCAACTGAAAGCGACCAGCTGAGAATTTGGATTCAAATGGAGTTTTAGGTATGAAACCGAGGAGAGACTGCAATGATGGTGACACCGTTGCAAAGCAGCCTGTGTGCTGAAGAGGCCCAGCACTAGCTTTCCCTGCTGGTTCTTCTGCTGTGGGAGCAGATGCCACTGTTCATTCTGTGCTGACTGTGTTGCTGCGCAGCAGAGAGCAGGCTCTGAACTGATTCCATTCAAATGCTTTTCCTGTATGAAAGGGAGCAGTGAAAGCAACGATGGATGCACCAATGTAAAGGTGATTGTGTGCTGAACAGGTCCAGCACAAGCTTTCAATCCTGGCTCTTCTGCTGTGGGAGCAGAAGCCAAACGTTCGTGCTGTACTCACTGTGCTGCTGGGCAACTGAAAGCGACCAGCTGAGAATTTGGATTCAAATGGAGTTTTAGGTATGAAACCGAGGAGAGACTGCAATGATGGTGACACCGTTGCAAAGCAGCCTGTGTGCTGAAGAGGCCCAGCACTAGCTTTCCCTGCTGGTTCTTCTGCTGTGGGAGCAGATGCCACTGTTCATTCTGTGCTGACAGTGTTGCTGCGCAGCAGAGAGCAGGCTCTGAACTGATTCCATTCAAATGCTTTTCCTGTATGAAAGGGAGCAGTGAAAGCAACGATGGATGCACCAATGTAAAGGTGATTGTGTGCTGAACAGGTCCAGCACAAGCTTTCAATCCTGGCTCTTCTGCTGTGGGAGCAGAAGCCAAACGTTCGTGCTGTACTCACTGTGCTGCTGGGCAACTGAAAGCGACCAGCTGAGAATTTGGATTCAAATGGAGTTTTAGGTATGAAACCGAGGAGAGACTGCAATGATGGTGACACCGTTGCAAAGCAGCCTGTGTGCTGAAGAGGCCCAGCACTAGCTTTCCCTGCTGGTTCTTCTGCTGTGGGAGCAGATGCCACTGTTCTTTCTGTGCTGACTGTGTTGCTGCCAGCAGAGAGCAGGCTCTGAACTGATTCCATTCAAATGCTTTTCCTGTATGAAAGGGAGCAGTGAAAGCAACGATGGATGCACCAATGTAAAGGTGATTGTGTGCTGAACAGGTCCAGCACAAGCTTTCAATCCTGGCTCTTCTGCTGTGGGAGCAGAAGCCAAACGTTCGTGCTGTACTCACTGTGCTGCTGGGCAACTGAAAGCGACCAGCTGAGAATTTGGATTCAAATGGAGTTTTAGGTATGAAACCGAGGAGAGACTGCAATGATGGTGACACCGTTGCAAAGCAGCCTGTGTGCTGAAGAGGCCCAGCACTAGCTTTCCCTGCTGGTTCTTCTGCTGTGGGAGCAGATGCCACTGTTCTTTCTGTGCTGACTGTGTTGCTGCCAGCAGAGAGCAGGCTCTGAACTGATTCCATTCAAATGCTTTTCCTGTATGAAAGGGAGCAGTGAAAGCAACGATGGATGCACCAATGTAAAGGTGATTGTGTGCTGAACAGGTCCAGCACAAGCTTTCAATCCTGGCTCTTCTGCTGTGGGAGCAGAAGCCAAACGTTCGTGCTGTACTCACTGTGCTGCTGGGCAACTGAAAGCGACCAGCTGAGAATTTGGATTCAAATGGAGTTTTAGGTATGAAACCGAGGAGAGACTGCAATGATGGTGACACCGTTGCAAAGCAGCCTGTGTGCTGAAGAGGCCCAGCACTAGCTTTCCCTGCTGGTTCTTCTGCTGTGGGAGCAGATGCCACTGTTCATTCTGTGCTGACAGTGTTGCTGCGCAGCAGAGAGCAGGCTCTGAACTGATTCCATTCAAATGCTTTTCCTGTATGAAAGGGAGCAGTGAAAGCAACGATGGATGCACCAATGTAAAGGTGATTGTGTGCTGAACAGGTCCAGCACAAGCTTTCAATCCTGGCTCTTCTGCTGTGGGAGCAGAAGCCAAACGTTCGTGCTGTACTCACTGTGCTGCTGGGCAACTGAAAGCGACCAGCTGAGAATTTGGATTCAAATGGAGTTTTAGGTATGAAACCGAGGAGAGACTGCAATGATGGTGACACCGTTGCAAAGCAGCCTGTGTGCTGAAGAGGCCCAGCACTAGCTTTCCCTGCTGGTTCTTCTGCTGTGGGAGCAGATGCCACTGTTCTTTCTGTGCTGACTGTGTTGCTGCCAGCAGAGAGCAGGCTCTGAACTGATTCCATTCAAATGCTTTTCCTGTATGAAAGGGAGCAGTGAAAGCAACGATGGATGCACCAATGTAAAGGTGATTGTGTGCTGAACAGGTCCAGCACAAGCTTTCAATCCTGGCTCTTCTGCTGTGTAGGAGCAGAAGCCAAACGTTCGTGCTGTACTCACTGTGCTGCTGGGCAACTGAAAGCGACCAGCTGAGAATTTGGATTCAAATGGAGTTTTAGGTATGAAACCGAGGAGAGACTGCAATGATGGTGACACCGTTGCAAAGCAGCCTGTGTGCTGAAGAGGCCCAGCACTAGCTTTCCCTGCTGGTTCTTCTGCTGTGGGAGCAGATGCCACTGTTCATTCTGTGCTGACAGTGTTGCTGCGCAGCAGAGAGCAGGCTCTGAACTGATTCCATTCAAATGCTTTTCCTGTATGAAAGGGAGCAGTGAAAGCAACGATGGATGCACCAATGTAAAGGTGATTGTGTGCTGAACAGGTCCAGCACAAGCTTTCAATCCTGGCTCTTCTGCTGTGGGAGCAGAAGCCAAACGTTCGTGCTGTACTCACTGTGCTGCTGGGCAACTGAAAGCGACCAGCTGAGAATTTGGATTCAAATGGAGTTTTAGGTATGAAACCGAGGAGAGACTGCAATGATGGTGACACCGTTGCAAAGCAGCCTGTGTGCTGAAGAGGCCCAGCACTAGCTTTCCCTGCTGGTTCTTCTGCTGTGGGAGCAGATGCCACTGTTCTTTCTGTGCTGACAGTGTTGCTGCGCAGCAGAGAGCAGGCTCTGAACTGATTCCATTCAAATGCTTTTCCTGTATGAAAGGGAGCAGTGAAAGCAACGATGGATGCACCAATGTAAAGGTGATTGTGTGCTGAACAGGTCCAGCACAAGCTTTCAATCCTGGCTCTTCTGCTGTGGGAGCAGAAGCCAAACGTTCGTGCTGTACTCACTGTGCTGCTGGGCAACTGAAAGCGACCAGCTGAGAATTTGGATTCAAATGGAGTTTTAGGTATGAAACCGAGGAGAGACTGCAATGATGGTGACACCGTTGCAAAGCAGCCTGTGTGCTGAAGAGGCCCAGCACTAGCTTTCCCTGCTGGTTCTTCTGCTGTGGGAGCAGATGCCACTGTTCATTCTGTGCTGACAGTGTTGCTGCGCAGCAGAGAGCAGGCTCTGAACTGATTCCATTCAAATGCTTTTCCTGTATGAAAGGGAGCAGTGAAAGCAACGATGGATGCACCAATGTAAAGGTGATTGTGTGCTGAACAGGTCCAGCACAAGCTTTCAATCCTGGCTCTTCTGCTGTGGGAGCAGAAGCCAAACGTTCGTGCTGTACTCACTGTGCTGCTGGGCAACTGAAAGCGACCAGCTGAGAATTTGGATTCAAATGGAGTTTTAGGTATGAAACCGAGGAGAGACTGCAATGATGGTGACACCGTTGCAAAGCAGCCTGTGTGCTGAAGAGGCCCAGCACTAGCTTTCCCTGCTGGTTCTTCTGCTGTGGGAGCAGATGCCACTGTTCATTCTGTGCTGACAGTGTTGCTGCGCAGCAGAGAGCAGGCTCTGAACTGATTCCATTCAAATGCTTTTCCTGTATGAAAGGGAGCAGTGAAAGCAACGATGGATGCACCAATGTAAAGGTGATTGTGTGCTGAACAGGTCCAGCACAAGCTTTCAATCCTGGCTCTTCTGCTGTGGGAGCAGAAGCCAAACGTTCGTGCTGTACTCACTGTGCTGCCTGCAACTGAAGAGACCAGCTGAGAATTTGGATTCAAATGGAGTTTTAGGTATGAAACCGAGGAGAGACTGCAATGATGGTGACACCGTTGCAAAGCAGCCTGTGTGCTGAAGAGGCCCAGCACTAGCTTTCCCTGCTGGTTCTTCTGCTGTGGGAGCAGATGCCACTGTTCATTCTGTGCTGACAGTGTTGCTGCGCAGCAGAGAGCAGGCTCTGAACTGATTCCATTCAAATGCTTTTCCTGTATGAAAGGGAGCAGTGAAAGCAACGATGGATGCACCAATGTAAAGGTGATTGTGTGCTGAACAGGTCCAGCACAAGCTTTCAATCCTGGCTCTTCTGCTGTGGGAGCAGAAGCCAAACGTTCGTGCTGTACTCACTGTGCTGCTGGGCAACTGAAAGCGACCAGCTGAGAATTTGGATTCAAATGGAGTTTTAGGTATGAAACCGAGGAGAGACTGCAATGATGGTGACACCGTTGCAAAGCAGCCTGTGTGCTGAAGAGGCCCAGCACTAGCTTTCCCTGCTGGTTCTTCTGCTGTGGGAGCAGATGCCACTGTTCTTTCTGTGCTGACTGTGTTGCTGCCAGCAGAGAGCAGGCTCTGAACTGATTCCATTCAAATGCTTTTCCTGTATGAAAGGGAGCAGTGAAAGCAACGATGGATGCACCAATGTAAAGGTGATTGTGTGCTGAACAGGTCCAGCACAAGCTTTCAATCCTGGCTCTTCTGCTGTGGGAGCAGAAGCCAAACGTTCGTGCTGTACTCACTGTGCTGCTGGGCAACTGAAAGCGACCAGCTGAGAATTTGGATTCAAATGGAGTTTTAGGTATGAAACCGAGGAGAGACTGCAATGATGGTGACACCGTTGCAAAGCAGCCTGTGTGCTGAAGAGGCCCAGCACTAGCTTTCCCTGCTGGTTCTTCTGCTGTGGGAGCAGATGCCACTGTTCATTCTGTGCTGACAGTGTTGCTGCGCAGCAGAGAGCAGGCTCTGAACTGATTCCATTCAAATGCTTTTCCTGTATGAAAGGGAGCAGTGAAAGCAACGATGGATGCACCAATGTAAAGGTGATTGTGTGCTGAACAGGTCCAGCACAAGCTTTCAATCCTGGCTCTTCTGCTGTGGGAGCAGAAGCCAAACGTTCGTGCTGTACTCACTGTGCTGCTGGGCAACTGAAAGCGACCAGCTGAGAATTTGGATTCAAATGGAGTTTTAGGTATGAAACCGAGGAGAGACTGCAATGATGGTGACACCGTTGCAAAGCAGCCTGTGTGCTGAAGAGGCCCAGCACTAGCTTTCCCTGCTGGTTCTTCTGCTGTGGGAGCAGATGCCACTGTTCATTCTGTGCTGACAGTGTTGCTGCGCAGCAGAGAGCAGGCTCTGAACTGATTCCATTCAAATGCTTTTCCTGTATGAAAGGGAGCAGTGAAAGCAACGATGGATGCACCAATGTAAAGGTGATTGTGTGCTGAACAGGTCCAGCACAAGCTTTCAATCCTGGCTCTTCTGCTGTGGGAGCAGAAGCCAAACGTTCGTGCTGTACTCACTGTGCTGCTGGGCAGCTGAAGAGACCAGCTGAGAATTTGGATTCAAATGGAGTTTTAGGTATGAAACCGAGGAGAGACTGCAATGATGGTGACACCGTTGCAAAGCAGCCTGTGTGCTGAAGAGGCCCAGCACTAGCTTTCCCTGCTGGTTCTTCTGCTGTGGGAGCAGATGCCACTGTTCTTTCTGTGCTGACTGTGTTGCTGCGCAGCAGAGAGCAGGCTCTGAACTGATTCCATTCAAATGCTTTTCCTGTATGAAAGGGAGCAGTGAAAGCAACGATGGATGCACCAATGTAAAGGTGATTGTGTGCTGAACAGGTCCAGCACAAGCTTTCAATCCTGGCTCTTCTGCTGTGGGAGCAGAAGCCAAACGTTCGTGCTGTACTCACTGTGCTGCTGGGCAACTGAAAGCGACCAGCTGAGAATTTGGATTCAAATGGAGTTTTAGGTATGAAACCGAGGGGAGACTGCA
>NW_026913476.1:0-10067 GCF_034315485.1 Pezoporus occidentalis
TGTTGTGGGTGCTGAGGGTTCTGTGAGTGCTGTGGGTGCTAGGGGTGTTGTGAGTGCAAGGGTTCTGTGCGTGTTATGGGTGCTGGGGGTGCTGTAGCTGCTGGGGGGTGCTGTGTTTGCTATGGCTGCTATGGGTGCTGGGAGTGTTGCTGGGGGTGTTATGGGTGCTGGGGGTGCTATGGGTGCTGGGGGTTCTGCAAGTGCTGGAGGTGTGGGTGCTGGTGGTGGTGGGGGTGTTACGGATGCTGTGCATGTTATGGGTGCTTGGGGTTCTATGGGTGTTGGGGGTTCTGGGAGTTCTATGGGTGCTGGAGTTCTGTGGGTGCTGGGGGTGCTATGAGTGCTATGGGTACTGTGGGTATTTTGGGTGCTGGGGGTGCTGTGGTTGCTATGAGTGCTATGGGTGCTCGGGGTGCTGTGTTTGGTATGGGTGTTATGAGTTCTTGGGATTCTGTGGGTGCTGGGGGTGCTATGCTTGCTGGGGGTTCTATGGGTGCTGGGGCTGGTATGGTTGCTGGGGGTTCTATGGGTGCTGGGGATGCTATGGGGGTGCTGTGGTTTCTATGGGTGCTGTGGGTGCTGGGGTTGCTATGGTGGTTGGGGTTCTATGGGTGTTGGGGATGCTGTGGGTGCTATGGGTATTGTTGGTGTTGTGGGTGCTGGCGGTGGTGTGCGTGCTATGGGTGCCTAGAGTTCTGGGGGTGCTGTGGGTGCTGCGGGTGCTGAGGGGTGCTATGTGTGCTGGGGGTGGTGGGGGTGCCTTCGGTGCTGGGAGTTCCGTGGGTGCTGAAGGTGTTGGGGGCACTGTGGATGCTGTGATTGCTATGGGTGCTGGGGTTCTGTGTGTGCTATGGGTGCTGGGAGTGCTGTGGTTGCTGTGGGTGCTGGAGTTCTATGGGTGCTATGAGTGCTGTGGGAGCCCTCTCCTGGCCTTTGTCCGCCTGGAGCAGGCTCCAAGGTGCCCTTGGCTGTGGCTCAGGCCGTGGCTGCTCCCTGGTTAGTGACCCCCAGGCTGCTCCTGCTTTGATCTCTGCTCTTTCCATAGGAAGCTGCAGCTTCCCAAGGGAAGGGGAGCGCCTCTTGCAGTGGAATTCCCAACATCAGGAAGCTTCCCGAGGGAGAGGAAAGCCCACAAAGACCCGGAGCAATTCCCTCTTTTCCTTCCATTGCCCAGGAAGTCCTTCCAGAAGCGCTTCAACAAGAACTCCCTTCCCAGCTGGAATTCCATGCTGGGAATGTTCCGGCTCAGCCCTCAGTGCCTTTTCCCAAAGAGTTCCAAAACCCTTCCCAAAATCCAACAGGATTAAGCAGTGCTGCTTGCCCTGCAGGGTGTAGTAACCCTGTAGGAGCAACCCAGGCCTCTGAGTACCCCAGCAGGACATGGATCAGGATGGAGAAAGAGCCTCCAGAAGTTGGGATCATCCCGAGTGGGTCATGTGCTTCCAGCTGGGATAAGGAGGCCCCTGCAGCAGCATCGATGGAGCAAACCCATAGTAAAGACGTAGTAATTCCTCCTGATGTGGATACAGAGACCTTCTATGAGCTCCCTGTGGATGTGCAACGGGAATTGTTGGCCCAATGGAAGAGTGGATCCCAACGGATGGATAAACCCTTGGGAAAGCCGAAGGCAAGGAAAAGGAGGAGGATGGAAGCGCCCTGTGGCTCCAACAGCTTGTAGAGATACCTTAAACCCCGGGGAGAAGGGGTCGGAAGGAGGGAAGCAGCTCTCGGAAGTGTTTTACGCCTGGAATGGGGTCAGAGTAAAGGGGATGCTCCAACTCCAGACATTCCCTTCCCAAAGAGGCCATAACCACAGTGTAAAGCTGTAGTAACCACAGTGTAAGCCTGTAGTAACCCCAGTGTAAACCTGTAAAAACCCCGCTGTAAACCTGTAGTAATCCCATTGTAAACCTGTAGTAACCCCGGTGTAAACCTGTAGTAACCACATCCCAAAGCATTCCCCATGGTGTTCAGAGCGGGCGTTCCTGCCTCATTCCCACCCGGAGCAAAGCAGGAGTTGCTGTTTAACGCTTCCGCTTGGTGTGGATCCACCTCAACCCCAATATAAATCCATTTCTCCTTGGATAGTGGATCCAAGGGGTTGAGAAGTGAATTCAAGTGCAAATTCCACGTGGATGCAGGGCTTGGGATGCTGCTTCTCTCCGTAAAGCACCTCAAGGCCATGGAATGCAAGGGATTACAAGAGGTGGGAAAGCATCCTCCGGATGGGAATTCCTAAAGGTAAGGGTTACTCCAAGGTGGGTGAGTTACGCGCTCTTTACGCATCCTTTACCACCAGCCCTGGGGCTCGGAGCAGTGGGGTCAGAGGTGAGGACCCATTAGGGTTTAGGTGCTGGTATGCCATGGGTGATTCCCATGGATCCAGGGAAGCCGTCAGTGGCTCCCGGTTGGAATCCCAAGGTATCCCATAGGTGATGCCCATGGCTGCAGGGCCCCGAGGAGCTCCCATCGCCACCCTGGAGGGAGGGCGCCGCCGCGGGGCATGATGGGAGTTGTGGTCCTCCTTAGCGCTGCAGGCAATGCCGCGCCTACATCTTCCCTAGTACCCTGCGCTTCGCCGCCATTCCGCCGCGAAGAACACTGGGAGTTGTAGGCTTGCTAGAGCCAGCTGTAAAACTGCGCCTACAACTCCCATGAGGTACTGCGCGCAGGCTCTAGCCGACCGCGGGGCATGCCGGGAGTTGTAGTCCTCCCTAGCGGTGCAGTCTGCTAAGCCTACAGCTCCCAGGATGACGTGCGCGCCGGCCGCCGTTCCGCAGCGGGGCATGATGGGAATCCTAGTCCTTGTTGGCGCAGCTCAATGCTGCGCCTACAACTCCCAGCATGCTCTGCGCGGCGCCATTTTGTGGCGGAGCGCGGCCCCTTCAAACACGCTCCGCGGGTTGAGGTGAGAGCTGTGGGGATGGAGGCGGATTCCCGGCGGGATGGGAATGGGGCGGGATGAGGCCCCTTTAAAGAGGTGCATTCTATGTGGTGACCGTGTCTTGTGAGGGAAAGGGGGGGGATAATGGCGGCCTGGTGGGGGGTAATGGCGGGGGGGAGGGTGGGAGGGTTGGTAACTATGTGGGGCTGATGGTGATGATGTGGGGCTGATGGTGACGATGTGGGGCTGATGGTGACGATGTGGGGCTGATGGTGACAATGTGGGGCTGATGGTGACAATGTGGGGCTGATGGTGACGATGTGGGGCTGATGGTGACGATGTGGGGCTGATGGTGACGATGTGGGGCTGATGCTGCTGTGGGGCTTATGTGGGGTTGATGGTGCTGATGTGGGGCTGATGGTGACGATCCCCCCTGATTGCTGCTGTGGGGCTTATGTGGGGTTGATGGTGCTGAACATCCTCTCCTATATCCGTCCCCCCTCCCCCATTCCTGGGGCTATGGGGGGGCTAGGGGGCAGTGGGGACCATATGGGGCTATGGGGCAGTGGGGGTGCTGTGGGGCTATGGGGCGCTATGGGGCAGTGGGGACCATATGGGGCTATGGGGCGCTATGGGGCAGTGGGGAACATATGGGGCTATGGGGCAGTGGGGACCATATGGGGCAGTGGGGACCGTATGGGGCTATGGGGCAGTGGGGGTGCTGTGGGGCCATGGGGGCGCTATGGGGCAGTGGGGACCATATGGGGCTATGGGGCAGTGGGGACGCTATGGGGCTATGGGGGTGCTATGGGGCAGTGGGGACCATATGGGGCTATGGGGCAGTGGGGGTGCTGTGGGGCTATGGGGCGCTATGGGGCAGTGGGGACCATATGGGGTGATGGGGCTATGGGGACGCTGTGGGGCAGTGGGGAACATATGGGGCTATGGGGCAGTGGGGGCACTGTGGGGCAGTGGGGGCGCTGTGGGGCAGTGGGGACCATATGGGGCTATGGGGCAGTGGGGACGCTATGGGGCAGTGGGGACCATATGGGGTGATGGGGCTATGGGGGCGCTGTGGGGCACTGGGGAACATATGGGGCTATGGGGCAGTGGGGACCATATGGGGCAGTGGGGGTGCTGTGGGGCTATGGGGTGCTATGGGGCAGTGGGGACCATATGGGGCTATGGGGCAGTGGGGGCGCTGTGGGGCAGTGGGGACGCTATGGGGCAGTGGGGACCATATGGGGCTATGGGGCAGTGGGGACGCTGTGGGGCAGTGGGGTGATGGGGGCGCTATGGGGCAGTGGGGACTCTATGGGGCGATGGGGGCGCTGTGGGGCAGTGGGGACGCTATGGGGCTATGGGGATGCTATGGGGCAATGGAGCAGTGGGGACCCTATGGGGCGATGGGGGCCCTATGGGCCTATGGGGGCTCTGTTGGGTTATGGGGGCTCCGTGGGGTCCCTGTGAGGTCTCTATGGGGGTCTGAGTGGTCCGTGGGGTGCTCACGGGGAGTTTGAGTGGTCCATGGGGTCCCTATGGGGCTATGGGGTCCATATGGGGCTATGGGTGCTCCACGGAGTCCCTATGGGGTCCCTATGGGGCTATGGGGTCCATATGGGGCTATGGGTGCTCCACGGAGTCCCTATGGGGTCCCTATGGGGCTATGGGTGGTCCATGGGGCCCATTGATGGAACCCATGGGTGGCCCCATTGATAGAACCCATAGATCGACCCCATCGATAGAACCCATTGATCGACCCCATCGATAGAACCCATTGATCGACCCCATTGATCGAACCCATTGATCGACCCCATTGAAAGAACCCATAGATCGACCCCATCGATAGAACCCATAGATCGACCCCATCGATAGAACCCATTGATCGACCCCATCGATAGAACCCATGGATCGACCCCATTGATAGAACCCATTGATCGACCCCATTGATAGAACCCATGGATCGACCCCATTGATAGAACCCATGGATTGACCCCATTGATAGAACCCATGGATCGACCCCATTGATAGAACCCATTGATCAACCCTATTGATAGAACCCATAGATCGACCCCATTGATAGAGCCCATAGATTGACCCCATTGATAGAACCCATTGATCGACCCCATTGATAGAGCCCATAGATCGACCCCATTGATAGAACCCATTGATCGACCCCATTGATAGAACCCATTGATCGACCCCATTGAAAGAACCCATTGATCAACCCCATTGAAAGAACCCATTGATCGACCCCATTGATAGAACCCATTGATCAACCCCATTGATAGAACCCATTGATCAACCCCATTGAAAGAACCCGTTGATCGACCCCATTGATAGAACCCATTGATCAACCCCATTGATAGAACCCATAGATCAACCCCATTGAAAGAACCCATTGATAGACCCCATTGATAGAACCCATTGATCAACCCCATCGATAGAACCCATTGATCGACCCCATTGATAGAACCCATAGATAGACCCCATTGATAGAACCCATTGAAAGAACCCATTGATCAACCCCATTGAAAGAACCCATAGATCAACCCCATTGATAGAACCCATTGATCGACCCCATTGAAAGAACCCATTGATCGACCCCATTGATAGAACCCATTGATCAACCCCATTGATAGAACCCATAGATCAACCCCATTGAAAGAACCCATTGATAGACCCCATTGATAGAACCCATTGATCAACCCCATCGATAGAACCCATTGATCGACCCCATTGATAGAACCCATAGATAGACCCCATTGATAGAACCCATTGAAAGAACCCATTGATCAACCCCATTGAAAGAACCCATTGATCAACCCCAGCGATAGAACCCATAGATCGACCCCGTTGATTCAACCCATGCCTCAACCCCATCCTATCCATGCCGGACCTCGCCCCATTGACCAAACCCATTGCCGGAACGCCATCGCGTCGGCTCCGATTGACCCCCTATGGGTCTCCCCCATTGCGTATGTGTCCCCATTTAGGGAAGCATTATGGGGTGTACAGCTGCGAGGGCTGCAAGGGCTTCTTCAAGCGCACGATCCGCAAGGACCTGAGCTACTCGTGCCGCGACAACCGCGCCTGCGTGGTGGACAAGCGCCAACGCAACCGCTGCCAGTTCTGCCGTTACCAAAAGTGCCTGGCGAGCGGCATGAAGAGGGAGGGTGAGCTTGGGGGGGGGGGGATGTGGGGCTGGGGAGCAATGGGAGACGGGAGGTCAACTGGGAACTCAACTGGGAGATGGGAACTCAACTGGGAACTCAACTGGAAGAGGGGAACTCAATGGGGAACTCAACTGGAAGAGGAGAACTCAACTGGGAACTCAACTGGGAGAGGAGAACTCAACGGGGAGAGGAGAACTCAACTGGGAACTCAACTGGGAGAGGGGAACTCAACTGGGAATTCAGTGGGGAGATGGGACCTCAACTGGGAGCTCAACTGGGAGAGGAGAACTCAACGGGGAGAGGAGAACTCAACTGGGAATTCAATGGGGAGAGGAGAACTCAACGGGGAGATGGGAACTCAACTGGGAACTCAACTGGGAGAGGGGAACTCAACTGGGAACTCAACTGGGAGATGGGAACTCAACTGGGAAGTCAACTGGGAGGGGGAACTCAACTGGGAACTCAATGGGGAGATGGGAACTCAACTGGGGACTCAACTGGAAGAGGGGAACTCAACTGGGAACTCAATGGGGAAACGGGAACTCAACTGGGAACTCAATGGGGAGATGGGAACTCAACTGGGAACTCAACTGGGAGAGGGGAACTCAACTGGGAACTCAATGGGGAGCTCAATGGGGAGATGGGAACTCAACTGGGAGATGGGAACTCAACTGGGAACTCAACTGGAAGGGGAGAACTCAACTGGGAACTCAATGGGGAGATGGGAACTCAACTGGGAACTCAACTGGGAGAGGGGAACTCAACTGGGAGCTCAATGGGGAGATGGGAACTCAACTGGGAGATGGGAACTCAACTGGGAACTCAACTGGAAGAGGGGAACTCAACTGGGAACTCAACTGGGACAGGAGAACTCAACTGGGAACTCAACTGGAAGAGGGGAACTCAATGGGGAACCCAATGGGGAGCTCAGTGGGGAGATGGGAACTCAACTGGGAAGTCAGTGGGGAGACGGGAACTCAACTGGAAGAGGGGAACTCAACTGGGAACTCAACTGGGAGATGGGAACTCAATGGGGAACTCAACTGGGAGATGGGAACTCAACTGGGAGCTCAACTGGAAGAGGGGAACTCAACTGGGAGAGGGGAACTCAACTGGGAACTCAACTGGGAGAGGGGAACTCAACTGGGAGCTCAATTGGAAGAGGGGAACTCAACTGAGAACTCAACTGGGAGAGGGGAACTCAACTGAGAACTCAACTGGGAGAGGGGAACTCAACAGGGAACTCAACTGGGAACTCAACTGGGAGATGGGAACTCAACTGGGAACTCAACTGGGAGAGGGGAACTCAACTGGGAACTCAATGGGGAGATGGGAACTCAACTGGGAACTCAATGGGGAGATGGGAACTCAACTGGGAACTCAATGGGGAGATGGGAACTCAACTGGGGACTCAACTGGGAGATGGGAACTCAACTGGAAACTCAACTGGAAGAGGGGAACTCAACTGGGAACTCAACTGGAAGGGGAGAACTCAACTGGGAACTCAATGGGGAGAGGGGAACTCAACTGGGAACTCAACTGGAAGGGGAGAACTCAACTGGGAACTCAATGGGGAGACGGGAACTCAACTGGGAACTCAACTGGAAGAGGAACTCAATGGGGAACCCAATGGGGAGCTCAATGGGGAGATGGGAACTCAACTGGGAGAGGGAAACTCAACTGGGAACTCAACTGGAAGAGGGGAACTCAATGGGGAACCCAATGGGGAGCTCAATGGGGAGATGGGAACTCAATGGGGAACTCAATGGGGAACTCAATGGGGAGATGGGAACTCAATGGGGAACCCAATGGGGAACTCAATGGGGAGATGGGAACTCAATGGGGAACTCAATGGGGAGACAGGAACTCAATGGGGAACCCAATGGGGAACTCAATGGGGAGATGGGAACTCAACTGGAAGAGGAGAACTCAACTGGGAACTCAACTGGAAGAGGGGAACTGAATGGGGAACCCAATGGGGAGCTCAATGGGGAGATGGGAACTCAACTGGGAACTCAACGGGGAAAGGGGAATTCAATGGGGAACTCAACTGGGAGATGGGAACTCAACTGGGAACTCAACTGGGAGAGGGGAACTCCACTGGGAACTCAATGGGGACATGGGAACTCAACTGGGAACTCAACTGGAAGAGGGGAACTCAACTGGGAACTCAATGGGGAGATGGGAACTCAATGGGGAACCCAATGAGGAGCTCAATGGGGAGACGGGAACTCAACTGGGAACTCAACTGGAAGAGGGGAACTCAACTGGGAACTCAATGGGGAGACAGGAACTCAATGGGGAACTCAATGGGGAGATGGGAACTCAATGGGGAACCCAATGGGGAGCTCAATGGGGAACCCAATGGGGAGCTCAATGGGGACACGGGAGCTCACCCCCGCCCCCCATCCCGCCCCATAGCCGTGCAGGAGGAGCGCCAGCGGGGCAAGGACAAGGAGAAGGACGGCGACCCCGATGCTGTGGGGCCGGGCCCCGCGCAGGAGATGCCGGTGGAGAAGCTGCTGGAGGCCGAGCTCGCCGTGGAGCACAAAGCGGAGCAGGGCAGCGACGGCGCCGGCACCGCGGTCAGTGGACACCCCCCTGAACCCCCCTTTAACCCCCCTCAACCCCCCCTTTAACCCCCCCTTTAAACCCACCTGAACCCCCCTTTAACCCCCCCTTAACCCCCCTTTAACCCCCTTTAACCCCCCTTTAACCCCCCTGAACCCCCCTTTAACACCCCCTTAACCCCCCTGAACCCCCCCTTTAACCCCCCTGAACCCCCCTTTAACACCCCCTTAACCCCCCTGAACCCCCCTTTAACCCCCCTGAACCCCCCTTTAACACCCCCTTAACCCCCCTGAACCCCCCCTTTAACCCCCCTGAACCCCTCCTTTAACACCCCCTTAACCCCACCTGAACCCCCCTTTAACCCCCCTGAACCCCCCTTTAACCCCCCTTGAACCCCCCCTTTAACCCCCCTTGAACCCCCCCTTTGAACCCCAACTTAACCCTCCCTTTAACACCCCTTTAACCCCCCCTGAACCCCCCCTTTAACTCCCCTTTAACCCACCTGAACCCCCCCTTTAACCCCCTTGAACCCCCCCTTTAACCCTACCTGAACCCCCCCTGAACCCCCCTTTAACCCCCTTGAACCCCCCCCTTTAACCTCCCTTTAACCCCCCTGAACCCCCCTTTAACCCCCCTTTAACCCTCCCTTTAACCCCCCTGAACCCCCCTTTAACCCCCTTGAACCCCCCCTTTAACCCCCCTTTAACCCCCCTCAACCCCCCTTTAACCCCACCTGAACCCCCCCTTTAACCCCCCTTTTAACCCCCTTGAACCCCCCCTTTAACCCCCCCTGAACCCCCCCTTTAACCCCCCTTCACCCCCTTTAACCCCTATTCACCCCCCTTTAACCCCACCTTAACCCCCCCTTTAACCCCCCCTGAACCCCCCCTTTAACCCCCCTTCACCCCCTTTAACCCCTATTCACCCCCCTTTAACCCCACCTTAACCCCCCCTTTAACCCCCCCTGAACCACCTTGACCCCTATTGACCCCCATTTAACCCCCCTTTGAACCCCTCTGAACCCCCCTCTAACCCCCCTTTAACCCCCCTTCAATTCCCCCCTTGACCCCCCTTCAACCCCCCCCGAACCCCCCTTGACCCTCCTGAACCCCCCCTTTAACCCCCCTTGAACCCCCCCTTTGAACACCCTTAACCCCCTTGAACCCCCTTTAATCCCCCCTTAACCCCCCCTTGAACCCCCTTTGAACCCCCCAACCCCCCCTTTAACCCCCCCTTAACCCCCCGTAACCCCCCTCAACCCCCTCACCCCCCCTTAACCCCTTCTTGACCCCCCCTTTAACCCCCCCTTGAACCCCCCCTTTAACCCACCCAATCCCATTCCCATCCCCCATTCCCATTGCCCCCCCATTCCCATCCCCCCATCCCTTCCCCCCATCCCTTCCCTTCCCCCCCATTCCCATCCCCCCATCCCCATT